>NC_057933.1:3505000-3532500 GCF_018555375.3 Anguilla rostrata | reverse complement strand
GATGTTCATGGCTGTGGATAGCTGTTACACAACAAGTATTGCAGCCTTTCAGACGTGTGTTTTGCAGTAGTCTGGTATGCACTTACTGTACGTCACTTTGCATAAAAGCGTCTGTCAAATAAATGTAATGTAACATAATCTAAACTCCTGTGAGGGGAAGAAAAAGACGTCCCCAGATCCGGTTTAAAGCGCAAGACAAGCGTCGGGCAAATGCTGGTGGTGCGGCCATTTAGGAACCCAAACATTCTTCCCCCCTCTTATTTAATCCACCTCTGCCTCTCTGTGCCAGCTCCTGCCCATCACCCTGCCCTCAGCAACAGATGTCGGCACGCCAGGGTTTTCGCAAAAAATCGACCCGGCAACAGTCTCCCAGCAGCGGGACGGTCCGCCAACCGCTTAGCCCTCCCGAAACGGCTGAGCCTCGCCTCAGCTGCTCACCAGCGGGCCGCTGCTGGGCCTACGTGGGGAAGACCCTGGCACTCCGACAGCTGTGCTGGTGGGACGCATCAACCTCTCTCTCCTTCTCTCTCCCTCCCTCTCTCTCTCTCTCTCTCTCTCTCCCTCTCTTTCCCTCTCTCTTCTCCCTCTCTCTCTATCTCTGTCTCTCCCTCTCTCTCTACTCCTCTCTCTCTCCCTCCCTCTCTTTCCCTCTCTCTCTATCTCTTTCCCTCTCTCTACCTCTCTTTCCCTCTCTCTCTATCTATCTCCCTCTCACTCTCTCTCTCACTCTCTCTCCCTCTCTTTCCCTCTCTCTCCATCTATCTCCCTCTCTCTATTTTTCTCACTCTCCCTCTCTTTCCCCCTCTCTCTCTTTCTCTCTCTCTCCCTCTCACTCTCACTCCTTCTCTCTCTCTCTGTCTCTCTCTCTCTCCCTCTTTTCCTCTCTCTCCCTCTTCCCCCTCTCTCCTCTCCCCTCTCTGTTTCTCTCTCTCCCTCCCTCTCTCTCTCTCTCTCTCCCCCTCTCTCCCTCTCTCATCTCTCTCTCTCTCTCTCTCCTCTCCTCTCTCCTCTCTCTCTCTCTCTCTCTCTCTTCCACACGCGCACAAACGGCACGTTGCCAGGCGATGCCAGCCCGCCAATTCTGACCTTTTTGTCGCCAGGCGCACGCCACCCTACCAACACCACCCCCGTCTGGCACGACCCATGAGCGAGAGAGAGAGAGAGAGAGAGAGAGGGAGAGAGGTAGAGGAAAAGAAAGAAAGAAAAAGGAAGAAAGAGAGAGGGAGAGAGGCACATGCAGATGCAGCCACTTCTCCTTTACAAATATGCAAATGCCTCGCCTTTGTGATATGCAAATGAGAGATTACGGATCGCTAATGAGGGTCAAAAGAACTATTCATGTCAATTAGGGAAATAAAATGATACTCCCTTTATTTCCTCTATCCCATCCCTCCATTCCCGCACAAAAAAGACCCCCTGCCCCGCCCCACTCCACCCATCTCCCATCATGAATATCCACCTCTTTTGTCTTAGGCTTGTCTCAAGATTAAAAGGAAAAAAAACAAAACAAAAAACAAAAACAAATAGAGAGGCACGCTTGTTGTGAAGGGGTGGAGCGGTGGGGGTGTCGGAGTGGGGGTGGGGGGGGGGGGGGCAGCGGTCATGTGTAGGATTAATGAGCGTTCAAAAAGGCTGCACCCCCTCCATTGCACACCCTGAAAAAAAATTAAAGGGGACCAATATTCATGGTCGTGGGGTGGGGGGAGGGGGGCTATCAAGCGATCCCACAGGAAGGTTTGTGAGCTGGCAATCCTCCACAAATTCACCCCCCACCCCACCCCCATCCCAGCCCCACCCGGCCCTGTACCTGTCCAAACAATGGAGAGAGACAGAGAGAGCAGGATTTGCATCCTAACAACCAACCCCCCCACCCTCCCTCTCCCCCCCCCACCCCCCCCCCGACGGGGAGCTCTCCTGCATCACCATGAGATCAATTAGTCCAGCTCTATGCTTGCACCCACAGAACCCCCAAACCTGCACCGCGCCGTGCCGGGCCTGCTGATAACCCCAATTACCTGCGCCCCCACCACCCCCCACCCCCCTCCCCCTCCACACCCCCCTCAGCCCCAACCCCACCGCCACCCCCTCCCTGCTTTTCGGTAGGGTCGTGAGGGGGCAGGTAAATTGAGGCCATTTGTAAAATTCGACACCATCACTGCAGCAAAAACCACCTCTGCTCTGCTTGTACCACTCACACACACACACACACACAAATTAAGAATTGAATTGAAATATATTAATGATACACTGCGATGGTTCAACATATATGACAGAAATATACAAATTATGGCCACTTTCAATACATTTCAAGACGTTTACAAAAAACTTGGGAGCCCCCTGGTCCGTGGGAGCAAGCCGGGGGGGGGAGAGAGACAGCAGGCCGAGCGCACGTCGGGGGTTCCACTGGAGGAGGTCTAAGATCAAGGCCCCGAAAGTTTCTTGGGGAGAGGAACGCGAGCAATTATTTCCTAAACGGCTGTTTGAGAGGTGGAGGGAGCGGGGAGAGCGGCGCGGGGATTTATTTCGGGTGAGGGGAGGACGCCTCCTCGGTAATGACGGAGGAGTTCCTGATCCGGTCCAGCGCAGACCTCTGACAGGGGGCTGACAGCCCCCCCCCCCCCCTTCAGCCCCCCCACCACCCCGCCCTATTTTAGACTCACCCATATAAGAACGGGACTCCTCATTTCCACGGGCTTTTGTAGGGAGATGTGAGCGTTCAGTCTTTGGGTTCTTTCCCCTCCACAGACCGTGAAAAGCCGAGAGTAGATATTTCAGATTCTTTTTTTTTTTTACTACCACAATAAATATGGATGCAGGACTGTGTGTGTGTGTGTGTGTGTGTGTGTGTGTGTGTGAAATGTTCCTACTCTGATATTTTATTAATACAGGCCTTGATGTGCGTGCATGTATGTGTGTGTGTGCGCGTGTGTGTGTGTGTGTGTGAGTGTGTGTGTGCGTATCAAAGGTCGGGAACTGCTGGTTTTCCACCCTCCCTTTACCTGGGAGCCAGGTGTGAAGACAGTCTGGCCAATCAGCAGCACCACTTGCTTATTTAATTACCTGGGAGGAAAGAACACCAGGAGTGGACTTCGAGAAGCAGTCCATCAGAGTGTCCATGACTCACTTTCAGCACGCTCTCTGATTGGCTGGTGTGGGATTCCGTTTCCGTCATCCTCTCCAATGATCTGGTGGGGACACGGAGATCAGTTAGGTCGGTGGTGGTGGTGGGGGGGGGGGGGTATCTGCACAGTCACCAGGGTGCTGGTCATGAGGCTACAAGTACCCGCCCTCACCCCTGTATTGTGCTGCTAATGAACCACATTTAATAATAAAAGAAAGATAGAAAGAAAGAAAGAAAGAAAGAAAAAAAGACGGTCGGAAAGCCTGATCCGGCTCCCTCTCTCCTCCCTCCCCCTTGTCGAGGCTGACCCCTCTCCGCCCCCCCCCCGATTACTATGGAAATGTGGGCTAATTGAAGGACCAGCATCTAAACAGAAGGGGAAACCTCAACCTGCATTCACAATGAGGCTTGCAGACGGTAGCCGGCCCGGGTCAGAAGTGGGTCAGGGGCGGGTCTGGCCTGGGTCAGGGGTGGGTCTGGCATGGGTCAGGTGCGGGTCTGGCCTGGGTCAGGTGCGGGTCTGGCCTGGGTCAGGTGCGGGTCTGGCCTGGGTCAGGTGCGGGTCAGGCTCGGATCAGGCCCGGGTCAGAGGATTTCTTCCCCGGCTCCTCGGCGCTGCCGGGTGGTGATTCTCAGCCCCCTGTTAAATAAATAAATGTCATTTGGCTAACAAAGCTAATGGCTAACAGAGAGTGAGCTGAGCGTGCCCGGTGAGTAGCTCAGTGAACTTAGTTCTAAAAAATGCGAACTACCCCTTTAAGTAAGTGGCTGATTAAGAAGTCCACACACCTTGTTCACAAGGCCTACGTGTGACTGCTGATTGACAGGAAACCATAGAAACCTGCAGAAACCGCATCCCCCGAGGACGTGAGTTCACACCCCTGGATGAAAGCAAACATTTTTTTTTTTTTTTAAAAAAGGTTTTTTTTTTTGTTGATTTTCACTCTGCCATTCGAGTCCTTTATCACCTCACATTTTCACCTGTCTGTGAAATGTTTCCGCTATCGGCAGTCCAGCAGGGAGAGAGGAAGAGGGAGGGAGAGAGAGAGGGGGGAGGGCGAGAAGAACAGAGAGAGAGAGAGAGAGATAGAGAGAGCAAGAGAGAGAGGAAGAGGGAGGGAGAAAGAGAGCGAGAGAGGGAGAAGAAGAGGGAGGGAGAGAGAGAGGGAGAGAGAGGAAGAGGGAGGGAGAGAAGAGAGGAGAGAGAGGAGAGAAAGAGAGGAGAGAGAAAGAGAGGGAGGAGAGAGAGGGGAGGAAGAGGGAGGGAGGGAGAGAAGGGGGTTAGGGAGAGAGAGAAGGAGTGAGAGAGGTGAGGAGGAACAGAGGAGAGAAAGAGAGGAGGAGAAGGAGGGTGAGGAGAGGGAGGGGGGACAGAGGGGTTCATAAGGAGTAAAACAGATTTCAGGGATTTTAAAGACCTTTTCAGGAGACGAGCCAGCTGAAAGAATCCGGGGAGGTCGGGCAGTTATAAGAGACCTTTGGATTGTGATTTATACGGCTGTGAGAACCAGGATCGCGCAGGGGCCCTTAGATTAGCTTTAATACCTGGCTGAGGAGGAGCCGTCTGCGCTAACGTGCTAGCGCGCGGCGAGACTGGGAGAGAGAGAGCGCGGAGGGAGGCGGAGGAGGGAGGAGAGGAGAGGAGGGAGGAGAGAGTGAGTGGGAGGGAGGGAGGAGAGAGGGGGAGGGAGGGAGGAGAAGAGAGGAGGGAGGGAGAGAGGAGAGAGGGAGGAGAGGGAGGGAGAGGAAGGAGGGAGGAGAGAGGAGAGAGAGAGGGAGGGAGGAGAGAGGGAGGGAGAGGAAGGGAGGGAGGGAGGAGGAGAGTGAGGGAGGGAGGGAGAGAGAGAGGGAGGTAGGGAGGGAGAGAGAGAGAGAGGGAGGAGGAGAGGGAGGTAGGGAGAGAGAAGGAGGGGAGGGAGGGAGGGAAGAGAGAGAGAGGAGGAGAGGAGGGAGGAGAGAGAGAGAGAGAGGAGGAGAGAGAGGAGGAGAGAGAAGGAGAGAGAGAGAGGAGAGAGAGAGGAGGGAGGAGAGAGAAGGAGAGGAGGAGAGGAGGGAGGGAGAGAGAAGAGAGGAGGGAGGAGAGGGAGGGAGGGAGAGAGAGAGAGAGGGTGGGAGAGAGAGAGGGAGGGAGAGAGAAGGAGAGAGAGCACACTTCTCCCTTTCAGGTAATTAGGCTGATGAATGGGCCCGGGCGGGATCAGAGCCTGCGCCGCTCCTTCCCAGGATTAGCGGCCTGGTTGTCAGGGCTCCGGTTACCCGGTTACAGCTGCAGCCTCTGTCATGGAAACCGGTCCCTCTTTCGCATGATCGTCATTTGCATAATAACACGTTTTTCTGTTTGTGTTTTTTTGTTTTCTCACTATCGACAACAAAAGGAATTGTAGCACGTGAAAGCGGCCTGCTTTTTTACACAGCTGGTAAATTAAAGGGAGGCCACGCCCACAAGCCGGGGACAGAGCTCTGTGATTGGTTGGTTCAGGGATGAGGTAAAAAAAACTGGTCAATGGTTGTGGTCTTGGTGGGCTGAGGCTATTTATCTTTTTGTTTGTCATCTTTAAAAAAAAAAATCAATAATCAATTTGTACAATCAGGGCCTATATTCATGAAGAATCTTATAGCAGGAGATCATGTCTCCCCATCTATATCTTAACTTTATCCATTTTGAGCTGAAAGGCAAAAACTGACTGTAAACCAAGGGCTGTATAAATAAAGCATTAGAGTAGGCATGCTGGCCTAGCGTTGGTTTTCCCCTGTACATAACCCAAGCCAAAAGTTTCTGGGAAACACTTCACACACACACACACACACACACACACACCAACTAATTATGCACTTCTGATTGCACGGATTATTAGCCAATTAGTCAGGTATGCCAGGTATTAAGCCGTGATGGAATAATGTCTGAGCTCAAACGACATATTTCACACGCCCAGCTGTCTGACTAGGTATTTAGAATTAGTAACTGGATTATAATTTCATACATAACTTCTACGTGTCAAATACAACAATTCACACGCTCCGCTGGCTCACAGAATATTTACTGCGCGAAAAGAGCGCTGTGATCTGGATAATGCTGTAGCATACAGCACGGGTAGCGTCCATAGCGACACAGTGTGAGCGCTTCCGGGTCAAAGGTGAAATTTGGCGTTTTGCATTGGCAGACGGCGGGGTCTTGGTGATGCTGAGATGCGGAACCCAGAGGCTGCACACACGAGTCAAAAGTGAAACAGAGAACTCACAGGATGGGGGGGGTTGAGGGGGGGGGGAGGGAGTATGTGAAAGATGCATTGTGGGTCTCGTGGCGGCTCACGCCCCAGTACGGCCCCCCCGAGGACGTCAGACTCGCACCCGGGGCCGGCTGCATATGCAGAACCCCGGTGCCTGCGCGTGCAGTAACCCGGTCCCCCAGGAAACCAATTCCCGCTTCGCGCGCGCAGCCACAGGCAGTAAACTCAGCCTGACCTCTGACCCCCAGCGTGGAGCAGCGGGCGCGCGTGCGGGTGATGAGGCCCTAAATCCTTTACCTCAGAGTCACTGCGGCTGAGTCCCACTGCCCCCATCAACACCAACACCGAACAGCATACCTCCCTGAGCTGCAGAGATGATATACCAACACACACATACACAATCACACACATGTACATACACACATGCGTTCGCACATGTTCACACACACACATACAAGCACTCACATGCACTCATGTACGCATGCACACACACAAAGTATGCAGACACACAAGCACTCACGCACATATTGACGTGCACACACCAAAGCATGCAGTCATGTATAAACATGCATGTTCACACATGAAGCACATGCACTCAAACCAACATTGGCAACTGTCCCCAAGGCTCTCATGCAATAACAAGCAGTTACGAAACCATATGGAATTCATTCATTCATTAGTTCATTCATTCATTCATTTGTTCATTCATTCATTCATTCATTCATTCTTGCATTAATTCATATTCCTGATAGTGAAGGATTAGACAGCCATTTCTCAAGATTCTCCTCGGTCTACTTTACTTAAAAGTGGAATGACCCCCCGCCCCCGTCTGTGGGAACTTACAACTTTTTGGTAAGAGCGATGACGATGATAATTCTGTGACCCCACCAAGAAAAGATGGACCCCAAATCTCTCCCTCTCTCCCCTCCCCACCTCTGATGGAGCAGAAGTCAAATAGGCTCTACTGGCCAATCATCCCAATGCCCCATTGGATTGGAGAGGGAGAAGTTTGTGTTCCTCATTTTCTGCTTTAAGACGGTCCCTGCCTCCCCAGCGTGCGTCTCCAAAACTCGTTCCCGACTCTGGGGGCGTTCGCCACCGCTTCACGCCACCGCTTCACCCCCCCCCCCCCCTCCCCCCCCTCGACCGCGGTCCAGCGGAACCCCCTGCCTCCAGCCCGGATTGGATCTCAGTGGGCACTTTGTGCTTTAAAATGAATAAGCAAATGACAGGGCGTCCTAAACACAGAGCGAAGGGGTGTTTGGGACAGAGGGGACGGGGGACGGGGGGGGGGGGAGGGGACGGGTGTAGGCAGATCAGGGGCCTGTTCGGAGAAGGAGGAGCGGGCCCCCCGCATTTATAAAAGAATTTCAGGGTGGGCCGGGCGCCCCAGACCCCCCCCCCCCCGCCCCCGGGGCCTCATTTGAATGCCCCCTCCCGTCAGGGCGCTGATTGCGGGAGAGAGGCGCGGCGGGGGGGGGGGGGGGGGGGGCGCTGAGGCGTGAGCTGATCTGTAATAAAGGCACTGCCTCACGCCCCCAAAAACCAATTCCAGGTCCTCACAGCGCATGTTACTTTTCTGCCCTGTGTGTGTGTGTGTGTGTGTTTGTGTGTCTGTGTGCATATATACATTTGCTTGTGTATATTTAGTCTACATCCTTTTGTGTGAGTGTGTGTCTGTGGAGGAGGAATGTTTGCTTTAACAGCCGATGTATATAGTACAGATAACACACTAAAGCCTACTGCACTGGTGGGGTGCAACCCACACACAAACACACACACGCACATACACACGCATGCATGCACGTGCACACGCACACACACATGCATGCATACACACACTCATACACACACACACAGAGTGTGTAAACTGTTTTGAAAGAAACAGGAAGACAGAGCTCCACATTATAGAGGCCTGTTTAGATGGGGCGGATAGAGGGAGAGGGAGAAAGGGAGGGAGAGGGGGAAAGAGGGAGAGGGGGAAAGCAGGAACGGAGGAGGGAGGAGGGGAAGAGAACGGCGCACAGAGGTCGGGTCTCGCACCCTCCGCGGGGGAAGATGGAGGGATGGACGGGGTGAAGGACGGAGAGGGAAGGAGGAGAGGAGGTGTCACGCGTGGCCGCACAGGGGAGGTTTCGGAGGAGGCGAAACGGGGGTCTCCAATAAAGAGGGCTGAAATATTTATACCGCCGTGGCGGGGTCCCGGCCGCCTCGAACCCTGAGCCGGCGCGCACTCCGAGCTGGGGGAGGCGCCTGAAATATTAATGCGCCCAGTAAATTAAAGCCACAACAAAAACGCCTTCTCTCCTTCCCTGTGTTTGCATGGTGTGAATGTGTGTGTGTGTGTGTGTTTATGTGTGTGTGTGTGCGCGTGTGGGTGTGTGTGAGTGTGTGTGAGTGTGTTTATGTGTGTGTGTGTGTGTGTGTGTGTGTGTGTATGTGTGTGTGTTTGTCTGAATAAGCGCATTAGCAAACGTGTGTGTGAATATGTGTGTGTGTGTGTGTGTGTGTGTGTTTCTCTGAATGAGTGCATGAATATGTGTATGTGTGTGTGAGTGTGTGTGTGTGTGTGTGCGCGTGTGGGTGTGTGTGTGTGTGTGTGTGTGTGTTTGTCTGAATAAGCGCATTAGCAAACGTGTGTGTGAATATGTGTGTGTATGTGTGTGTTTCTCTGAATGATTGCATGAGCAAGCGTGTGTGTGAATATGTTTGTGTTTGTGTGTGTGTGTGAGTGTATGTGTGTGTGTGAGTGTATGTGTGTGTGTGTGTATGTGTGTGTGTGTTTGTCTGAATGATTGCATGAGCAAACGTGTGTGTGAATATGTGTGTGTGTGTGTGCCTGTGTGTGCGAGCTTGCGCATGTTTGTGAGCATGCATGTGTGTGTGTATGTGCATAAGTCTGCGTATGTGTGAATATGTGAATGACCGTGCATGCACGTGTGTGAAGATGTGAAGATGTGAAGATGTGAAGATGTGCGTGTGTGTGCATACGTCTGTAGGGTAGCTAGAGAACGAGAGAGAGGCGAGGAGAGCAGAGACTGGGAATTCTAAATAAGCTGAAAGATTCATTGACTGTGGAACGAACGTACGTACGTTTTGGGAGCAGAGTGATGGAGAATGGGGCAGGGGGAATGAGTGTGTGTGTGGGGGGGGGGGTGTGCCCTCCTCACAAATTCCCAGAATACACTAATCACAGCAACAAGGCCTGGGATGTATGAAGAGGAGAGAGAAGCCAAGGATCTGAGATGAGAGAACAGATCAGTGTAGAGAGTGGTTGAGTATAGTAACAGGATGAGTATATTGAGTATGTGAGTATCATGAATAGAAGAGTATACTCAGTATGTGAGTATAGTGTGTAGATGAGTATAGCGTCAGTATTCGATTAGTGTGCAAGTGGGTGTAGTTAGTAGGCAGTAGATAGTGTAGATATAGTCGGTAATTAGTGCTTATTCTCCGAATAGCTATTTATAACTACATTCTTATTGTTATTCAAATTCTTATTATGTACAACCCCATTCTTTTACCAGGGTATTTGAATTTGAATATTGTTTTTAAAGGAGAGAGAGTGAGAGGGAGAGAGAGAGGCAGAGAGAGAGGGAAGGAGGGAGAGAGAGAAGGAGAATAATCTCAAGGTTCCCGGTCATGTGTTGTGGTGCAAGGCTGTTTGCATGCGCATGCATACGCGGGCGGGTTGTTTATGAGCGCTCAGGCAACCGTCGCCGCGGTGATGAAGTGCTCCGCCGTGCGCCAGCGGCAGCGGCGGCCTTGGACTCCACCGCCCCCTGACCCCTGACCTCCGACCTCCACCGGCTGCCTTCGCAAGGTGAAGTGGAGCTCAGCCGGGCCGGGCTGCTCGTAAACACCCCCGTCACGCTCGCAGAGAGAGAGAGCCCGCTCGCATGCAGACGCACGCCACCGCACACGCCACACGGTACACGCCAGAACACACGCCACCGCACACGCCACACGGTACACGCCAGAACACACGCCGCACTCCACATACCACACAGTACACGCTTCACTCTGCCTCAGTCATGCACCGTCACACGCTGCACACGCTGCACTGTTAGACACGATGCGAACACACACACACAAAAACACACTCACACACACACACACACACACACACACACACACTCACACACACACACACACACACACACACACACACACTCACACACACACACACACACACGCGCACACACACTCACACACACACACACACACACTCACATATACACACCACACACACACACACACACCCACACACACACTCTCACACATACACGCACACACACACACACACACACAGTTTATCTTCCCCATCAGTTCTCTCTGCATACTGCCGCGGTTGTTTATTCATGCGTTTCCGCGGCGCACTTTATCACGGACCTGTCCCTCCCCCCGGTCTCCATGCATTATTTAACACGCCCAATCAGGCGGTCTGCCGCAGGTGCCGCGCGCATCCAGGTACGAGGAGGGAAAACTTCGAGGAGGACGATGACGACGCCGCCGCCGCCGACGCCGCCGCAGCCTCTCCTGCTAATCCGCGGCGCGGCGGCGCTAAGTGAAAATGTGAACTCTGTGTTTCCTCCCAATAAACATGCAGCGTCGAGCGTGATGCGATGCGCGCGCGTGCGAGTCTTTAAAAAGAAAGTTTGCGTGGCGTCGGCGTTAAACACGCGCTTCTTCGCTTTGGAAGGCTTGCGTTCTGAACAAACGCGTACGTGTGCGATGTGTGCGCACGCTCACGATTTTGAGCGCGCAAATACGTTGAGCGTGTTGATTTTAAATAAAACATGTGGGGTGAATATGTAGATTAATGTTCAGAAAATTAATGTAGGGTGCAAGATGTATGGGAGTCACATCCACGGTGTACATGGGTCTACGCATAGTGAGTATGTGCCGTGTAACACGTCTAGTATCTGTAATATGGCTTATTGCATAAAGCGTACACAGAGCCACGTGAAAATTTTTAAAAATGTACCAGCGGGACAAGATGCCGTACGGCTAAGGGGTTAGTGTTAAATCAACTCTCATAGAGAACATTTTACATTGAGTACACTTGTATCCCTTTTGGACACAAACGTATAAACTTTACAGATAAAATGTGCCTGAGTTGATTTAACACTGAATATTTTTATGGTCTGTATTTAATGCGTGTGGTGGCTGTTTCATTTCAGTATCAGAAGCTGATGTGGTTCCGAGAACCCTTAAAAGCAGAATGAGAATGTGAGCGTCCGTTAATTTAACTGTTATAATATCACTTTAATTACTCGGTTAAATTTATTTATATGAATTCGTTTGCTCTATTTATTAATCGAGAGCAGCTTGGAAGGCTCATGTACATCATGATAAATCTGCATTTGTGAAAACGCGTCGAGAATAGCTATTGCAAGGCAAACACATGGATATTCGAGCTTACTGAACTTTGCAGTCTTCCTTTTCCGCAGACACATTCTGTGGCCAGGAAAAAGAAAAGAAATAAATCTCACGGCGATTGACATCATACCATAACGACGCTAATCACAGCTAATATCTGCTATGTAACTGTCACTGCTTGCAGAGTGTAAGGTTTTTGTTCTCTCCGCTTCACCTCCACCGTCCCCCCCCCCCCCCCCGACAGGCTCACCTGTCCATTTCCTCCTCACCGGTGTTCTTTGCTTCACCTGTGCACCTGTGTCTCTCCTCGCTCGTCCTGGCCCGATACGCCACGTGAAGGAGGTACGGTATGGGGCCCTCGTCCGCCAGGATGACCCCCCAGGTGTCAGCCAGCCGGAAGATGAACTGCTAACCAGAGGTGGAAAATCCAGGTCCTCCCCAGTATTTTGTTCCAGTCACCTGGATGTGCTAATTAGCATGGTTCTTCAGCCAGGAGGTAGAACTAATTATTGGAAATCGCTGGTTGAGTTCCTGAGTGGAAGAAACCCATGGCAGGGCTTTTACTTTCTAATCCCTGGACTTTACACTTCTGCTGCTAACCGACCCGGGTTAGATTAATGCGGTTCAGCATCCGCCTCTCTTAACCAAAAGCTCTTTTGTGTATTAATCTGGTGATACTGGGTGCATTTGCCTGAAAGGGTTAGTCGTGAACAACAAGCAGTGTAACATGTGCAGTCACAACAGGCTGGAGTCTTTGGCCGAACCCCGTAAACATGGTGACCCCCCCCCCCTCACCCCCTCCCCCCCGAACACACACGCGCGCATGTCAAACTCCGCTCTCCCCTTCGACCGTCGACTAGGAGAAGGACGAGATTGAAGCCCACCTTTTTCATGATCAAAAGGGTTTTGGAGGTGGGGGGTGGGGGGGGGGGGGTTGGGGTGCAACGGTGCAATCGGTCACACGGCAGCCGCGACCGCCCGTCCGCCAGCCCTGAGTATCGGTCACCGCGGCGACCGCCCGTCCGCCAGCCCTGAGTATCGGTCACCGCGGCGACCGCCGTGGAGCAGGTGGCCCTTGCAAATCAGGCGTGAGGAGACGGATGTGCGAGGAGACCTCCGAACGAGGGGAGGAGAGGAGGGAGGAGAGAAGAGGGAAGAGAGAGGAGAGAGAGAGAGAGAGAGAGAGAGGGAGAGAAGAGAGAGGGGGAGAGAGAGGAGAGAGAGAGAGAGGGAGAGAGGAGAGAGAGAGGAGAGGGAGGAGAGAGGGAGAGGGAGGGGAGAGGAGAGAGGAGGGGAGGGAGGGAGGAGAGGGAGAGGGAGAGGAGAGAGGAGGGGGGGAGGAGAGGGAGGAGAGAGGAGAGGGAGAGAGGGAGAGGGAGAGAGGGAGGGGGAGAGAAAGAGAGAGAGAGAAAGAGAGAGAGAGGGAGAATAAGAAAGGGAGGAGGAGGAGGAGGGGGGAGAGGAGGGTGCATTTCATATTTAGACAGGTTTGTGCATATTCAGAGAACGCACATGCTGAACAGGCAACAGAATTTATCATGTTCAGGAATGCTGTGTGGGGGGTTTTTTATGCATCCGAGCGAGATCCCACACGCAGTAAATTCTGAGCGCCGCCCGGCCGCGTACCGGCGCACCGCTGAGAGACGGGGAACAGGTGGAATTTAAATACCGGGGAGCGCTTTCTCCCCGTCGGCCGGGGGAAGCGCGGCACGCGCGCGTCATCTCTCCGTCGCCGTCGCTTTAATTATCGTTATTTTACACGCGCGCGTCTCCTGCCTCTCCGTCGTCGTCGAGGCGACGGGAGGCGGCAGGTGTGCCGGTGGCCGGCCTGGTTGGGCACGGGTCACCACTTTGGGTCCCGTGTTTATGGGGCGATGCCCGAGCGGCACTTTCACAGGAAACTGTACGCGGCAAACAGCTCGCCGACCGAAACTTTGGTTATTTGGTGTGCTTGACCATTCCTTTTTTTGCCTTAATTGTTACTGTTTGTTTTTGTTTTTTTTGTTTAGGGGGGGAGGGGGGGACTGTTCCCGCCATTGTTCGTATTCTCATCGCAGTCGCTGCTGTCGCTGGCGATGCCGTCATCACCGTTGCTATCGTCATCACTGCTCGCTGTTCATTTGTGACATTTTTTGCCAGTTTTCTTTTGTTGCTTGTGACTGTTGCCATGGCGAAGGTGTCAGCAACACTTCCTGCTCCGCACTTCCTGTTCCGCGCCACCACATTCCGTTTCCCCCAGCGCCTGCACTTCCTTCACACGCTCCCAGATTGTGACTAAAAAAGATGAAAAAAGAAGTCAACAAAAGCGCTTTTCTCAGTTTCTTTTGACAACATCTGCCTGTGTGTGTGTGTGTGTGTGTGTGTGTATGTCTGTGTATATCAGCATGGGTGTGTGTATGTGTGTGTGTGTACGTGTGTGTGCATGCATGTGTGTGTGTGTACGTGTGTGTGCATGCATGTGTGTGCGTGTGTGTGTGTGTGCGTGTGTGTGTGTGTGTATGTATTGTAACGGGTACAGTTACATGTCATGTCAGTTTCAGCAGAGTCAAAAAGACGCATAACACCTCTCTGTCAGTTGGGGAGAGAGAGAGTCGGACGTGGGACAAAAACACAAAATATGAAAATTATATTTTCTGTTTCCTAAAACCTGAGGCCTGGAAGCCAAGCATACAGAGGGAATGTGTGCAAAGGTATCAAAAACATAAATCAAATAAATTTAGAGAGCTGATGTTTGGCGTTGTGAGGCCAGTATCAAGGCCATGTTTGTTGCAGATATGTACGGTTTGCAAAATTAATTATTGGTGGATGACTCGGTACACCTGGTTTATAATGCCTTCGTAACCGGCAAATGAGTCTGTAATTAGCCTGTTTCACAGAAATGCCCTAAATTTGAGAATTTCTATAAAAAAAGCAATTAAACCACAGTTTTTTTACGTGTTAAATCAAAAGACAGTGATACAATGTGGATTTATTAAACAGACAATGAATTACAGGTGAAGACATGTACAGCTGTGTTATTATTTAAAATGCAATAATTACATAAGTGGACCAAATGTACATATTTTCCAGAAATTATCTAATTCCTTACATGGTCCAACATAGTTCCTCCTACAGACATGTATATTTGTATTAGGAAAACACATTCCCCGTTAGAATAGAAATGAATAATATAGCATTTTGAAAGTGTTTTCCTGTTCTATAGTGTTGTATTGTTGTATGCTTTTACTGTTTTAATTCGCTGAGCATATCCATTAAAAACTGTTTCCACTAGCCACAACTAACTTTCTGTACAACCTTTTAAGTCACTACTAATAATGGTGCTAAGGAGTTGTTTTGTTATTCAGTTGAAAACCTTGTCATTTACATAATCATTCTAGAGCTGTTTAAAAATGTGATTATGTCTTGGATCGATCAGCATCATCATTTAATTTCTGAGAGTAGCAGCAAGTATATAGTGAAGTATATTTTTGTGCTTCTAAATTTTATAATCTCTGCACTCCTAGTACATAATTTGCCTCATTAATTTCTCTGAGCTACAGCATATTCAGACCACACAAATGCTAAAGGTGTCTCTGGCAGCATCAGAGAGCCAGCACTTATCAAATTGCAAAGCAAGGAGGATTGATTTGATAATCGGGTTCAGAAACAACGTGTGGCTACATGTATATTAATTTGTGCATATTTGTACATCTAATATGTGAGGGGCGGGCAAATGCATAAACAAACATACAGCATTATGCTGTCTATTTCAATATTTAAGATACAAAAGAAATAACCATGTCCAATTCCAAACAATATTTTCTCAGTAATATGGAAATTAGAAGCACTCAAACCATGTGGGACATGCCGATTAAGCTAAATTACGTAAAGACTGTATTGGGTTGAAAAACCAATTATTTTTATTTAATTTTACGCTTCCAATCCGGCATGCATGCGCAGAAAGATTAATCTCATCCAGCTCAATTTAAACAAAAAAGAAAAATTAATGTTAAGGAACATTATAAATGTTTTGAGTCAACGACAGGGTGACTGTTTCGTGGCAAAGCATGCTGGGGCTGAATTTGTACGCTGGGATTTAATTTCTGTTGGCAGCTACCCGCACCCCGAGCACTGTTAGCATTTTGAAACACAGCCCATGACACCTTCTATCACTTTCTTGAAAACCCACTTTTAAGGTTACAGAAGCTGTTGTGGATGCAAAAAAATGGTTCATAAAACGCAAGTTTTTAAAAAGTTTTTTTCAAGGCCTTGTGTGTTTCAGTCACAACTTCATATTTTCAAAATCTTTAAAAAAAATTCTGAACCAATTGAAATGGCCTCTCAGAAGAGACAGGGGAGGGGCCTGTGTTGCCATGACCACATGACCAGGTCTTCCGTAATGCAGGTGATGTTTTGATATTTCTGTGTTTTAACACAATGTCCAAAAAAAGTTTTTTTTAATTATTAAATCTCTCTCTCTCTCTCTCTCTCTCTATCCCTCTCTTCTGAGCTTTCACACACATGTGAAGCACATTCTGTGTGGGTACATTTTTTTCTTATTGTTCACAAAGGTATGTTAAAAGTAAATGCAATAAAAGTCTGGCTCTCTCTCTCTCCCTCTCCCTCTCTCTGTCTCACGCAATAAATTAAGCTAATTGAAATAACAAATTAAATCATACACGCAAATCTTTGCAATTAAGTACAGTACATCATGTGACAATGTAATAAAAAAAAGGCATGTAAATATTTCACATTTTTATTTAATTAGTTTATTTTCTGCCGACGTACACACACACTCACACGCACAGACACACACACACACACACACACACACCTACACACAAACACACACACACACACACACACCTTTTCTTTAATTTACTTTCACTCCCTCTCAGTCAATTCAATCAAAGTTCAAAGTATTGTCTGCATTATAAAATCCAAGGCGTCGGTCTTGCTAAAAAAGAAAAAGATCCCACACACAATATTACTGCGGCACATTGGGTAGCGGCATGAATGAGAATCATAATTATCATAAAGATATGAATGATGACAATGATGACAGCCACTGTAACAATGGAAGTATGAATCAGCCCTGGCATCAGGTGCCAGCTTAGTGGCCCTCAGGCGGTGATACGTTGGTACACATCGTTACTGCCAGTGCCACTGTGGGTGCCGCCCAGCAGCATGAAGCATAACTTGTTTTCACAGTTCGATTTCAATCTCATGTAAACATCTCCTGCTTTAAGTCATTTGTTTTTATAATCTGCTGTCTTCATACACTAAGTGCTTCTGTGCCCTGCCATGGCCTGGCGAACTCTCCGGGGTGTATTCCTGCCTCTCGCTCCAATGCATGCTGGGATAGGCTCCAGCACCCCCTGACCAGGAATGTGTAGGTGGCGGATGGATGGATAAGTGCATCTCTGTCTCCTCCTCAGTGACCAGTCTCACAGTGACCGTACAGCCTCTTTGGCTTTGCCAGTTCTGATCTTACTTTCTTTCTCCATCTCTCCCTCGCTTGTTCCTTCTCCCTCCCCTCACACTCTCTCTTAGTCCATCTCTCCCCTCTCTTTTACATTTTCTCTCTCTCTCTCTCTCTTTGTCACCGTCCCTCTCCCTCTCTCCCTTCCATTCATCTGTCTCCTTCTCATCTCTTTTCTCTGTTGTTCTTTTTTCCTCCCTCTCTCTCTCTCTCTCTGTCTTTCTTAGACTAGCACACCTCAGTATGGCACACAGGTGCGCCGGTACCTCCGGCATCACCTGGCCACCTGAGCGTCAGGTGCTGGGGAAGCAGAGATGGCGAGGTGACATGCAGGCCATGACACCAAAAATTGCTGATTCAAACCAGTGAATCATTTGTAATCATTTTTTCATTCAGTGCCAATGTAGCTCCACTAATAATAAATAAATAAATAAATAAATAATACTTTTTGGACAGCACCTTTCAAACAGAGATGCAGCTCAATGTGCTTTCGCATACTGCAGTGAATTGGATATAAAATAAAATAGCATGTGAGAATAAAAAAATGCGTAAAATAGCAGAGAAAAAATAAATCGACACGAATAAAAATGGAAAAATAACATTTTTAAATATTTATAACATTTTACAACATTGCTGTAAAATAACAGTAAGGTTATTTAGAAGCAAATGCAGATAGCTGGTTACAAGGTCTCAGAAGCCTCCCTCTCTCTTGTCCCAGAGTGTCTGTCTCTGATGCGGACCGTGAGAAAATCTGGTGTAGGTATGACAGGAATGGGGGAACGTGACTTGCTATTACAGGGCCTTGTGAGGTCATCAATGACATCACGGATGTCTGAGGTGTAAGGGTGGAGGGTTAATAATGAGGATGATAATTGCACGGGTTCGTTCAAGGACATTGAGCTATGCGCACATTCCACCCTTTCCAAAAATAAAAACAAAAAAAAAACGTGCCAGGACTGAGATCACAGGGTTGCAATGTTTCCTGCTTTAAGTGTCTTGATTTAAAGTTTCTTTTTTTTTTTTGGGGGGGGGGGGGGGGGGGGGTGACGACAGTGTTTAGAGATATTAAAATATGCAGTGTCAGCAAAAATTTCAGAAATTACGTGTTGGATTAAAGAAGAACTTTGACCCGCCTGTCAGAAAACTCAGGCTTATTGTCGGGATGATTAATGTTTAGCAGTCACATTTTTCACAGACTGAGAATATAAATCAGCCCTGGGAAGAGCCAGGTTTGTGACTGTTGACTCTCAGGTTTCTAAAAGTTAAAAAAAAAGTTTATTCCTACCACTGGACTGTACTGCGTGTTTTCGTACTTACAAACAGTTTTGGGGGAAAATAATCTGAAATGATAAATTATTTTACACATCATACGGTGAATGTTTTTATTAAGAAATTACATTTACTTGTTTCATTTTAGACAAACCTCTTATCTTGACTATTTAAAGCTCGCTCAAACCTCTAGTGCCATAAAGTATATGTTTGGTTTGTACTTTTGTCTGCAGATATTTTCTAAAACCAGTAAAAGCTAAATCATTTTTGATTGATTTTCATTTTTTTTAATTTTATTATTTTTCATTTTTTATTCTTTCACCATTTCGAACTGAATCTTGCGAAAGGTGCTAAATGCGCGGTGATAAGACGGCGGGCTTCACGAAATATTCAGAGCGGCCGTCTGTGAGGGGAGGAGGAAGAAACGGGTGAATTACAAAAAAATTAATAATAATAAATAAATAAACAAAAAACAAGCATGATTCACAGATGAAAAAATGAAGGACAGAGGTAGGAAAGACCTCCTTCAGGTCAGATTCTGTACTATGGCACCGGGGACTGAGAAGAGAGACCGGATCTGGGAGGTCAGTGTTGTAGCACTTTGCAATTGCAAAAAAAAAAAGTATCTTCTCTTCTACATGCTTTTATACGTGCCCTAACTCACTCGTGCACACGTACGTACCTGCACATACACGTGCACACACCCACGCCTGCACGCAGGCATACTCACACAAACACACACACACACACACACACACACACACACACACACACACCACACACACACATACACAAACACAACACACACATACCCACACACACACACACACACACACACCACACACACACACACACACACACACACACACACACACACACACACACACACATACACCACACACACACACACACACACACACTCACACACACACACACACACACACACACACACACACACACACACACATACACACACACACACACACACACACACACACACAACACACACACACACACACACACACACACACACACACACACACACACAACACACACACACACACACACACACACACACACACACAACCACACACACACACACCACCACACACACAACACACCCCACACCACACACCACACACAACACACACTCACACACACACACCACACACACCACACACCACTCACCCACACACACACCACACACACCACAACTACACACAACACCACACAACCATCTCACACACCCACACACACACACACACACACACACACACACACACACACCACAACACACCACACACACACACACACACCAACACCCACACACACCACACACACCACACACACACACACACACACCTCAACACACCACACACACACACACAGGACCTCTTGCAGTGGAAGAGTAGAACAGACCCTTGGTCAATATCCAAAGGCAATTGGCCCGGAGCCAGAGGAGCCATGGACTTGAGCCAAAATGGCCAGAACAGTAGGTAAAGCTGGCTGTGCCTTCCAACTAGCATTCTCAGCACCTTTCCAATTAGCATTCCCACTACCTCTCCAACTAGCATTCCCACCACCTTGTCAACTAGCATTCCAACTACCTTTCAAAATGCCATTCTCACTACCTCTCCAACTAGCATTCCCACCACCTTGTCAACTAGCATTCTCACTACCTCTCCAACTGGCATTCCCACCACCTTGTCAACTAGCATTCCAACTACCTTTCAAAATGCCATTCTCACTACCTCTCCAACCGGCATTCCCACCACCTTGTCAACTAGCATTCCAACTACCTCTCCAACTAGCATTCCCACCACCTTGTCAACTAGCATTCCAACTACCTTTCAAAATGCCATTCTCACTACCTCTCCAACCGGCATTCCCACCACCTTGTCAACTAGCATTCCAACTACCTCTCCAACTAGCATTCCCACCACCTTGTCAACTTGCATTCCAACTACCTTTCAAAATGCCATTCTCACTACCTCTCCAACTGGAATTCCCACCACCTTGTCAACTAGCATTCCAACTACCTTTCCAATTAGCATTCCCACTACCTTTCTAACAAGCATTCCCAGTGCCTTTCCAACTAGCATTCCCAATGCTGTTCCAGACGGTATTCCCACTGCCTTCCCAGGTGGTATTTCCAATGGTGTTCCGACAGGTATTCCCAGTGCCATTCCCGGCAGCGTCCACGGTGTGTTAATTTCTCTATGATCAATCCCACTGCCTCTCTCTCTTTTTCCCCATCGTGCAGCGATGGCAGACTGGCTGGATCGCAGAGGCTTTTATTTTGACACACGGGGATCCGCTATCCCCCCGCCCCCCCCAGAGCTCATCAGTGGGGTGTCAGACAGATATCTGATAGAGATCCTAACTGCTCAGGCATGTCAGAAATTAGCGCCGTGCGCCAGAACGCCGGTTTGCTGTCAGGCCAAATTATAAAAATGAAGACATTAATCGCCGAGACAACCCGCTAAAAAAAAAATAAAAAGAAAAAAAAGAAAAGAAAAGAAAAAAAATAGAAGGTGCCGACGCTGACTGACTGACGGCTCCGGCGTTTGAGTTTGTCGCAGAGTAATCAGTTCCCTCGCCACCCCGCGCCGTTCGCTAAAAGTGATAGATAGCGCCGCGCTCCGTAATCGCTCCTTTGCCGACCGGAACGGGGACGCAGCGCTGGGTTAGCGGCGGCTGGGCGGCGGCGCGGCAGCGGCGGCGGTTGTTCAGCGTCCCGCGCGCGGCCGATCGTTCCGTGGGCCCTCACCCGAAGGCTCCGATCACGCCGGCGCACTTCAGCGCGTAACAAGCGCCTAATAACGGCGGGATTTCACGGTAATGATCCTGAAATATAAACGGCAACTTAACGTTTTTTTTCTTTTCTTTTCGTTTTTTTTTTTTTTTTTTTACCCCTAATTGATTTCTGAGACTGGCTGGGCGTCTTACGATGGAACAGAGGGGCAATTACAACGCTAAAAGTTCAACACAATTAATAAAACGGGGAGGTAATTACACGCTTATTCATTAATGAGATTATAAATGATCACCGAGGCTGAGACGTTACCAAATAATTCCCCGGCATTTAGCACGACCATCTGCGTATTGTAAAAATACGGCTCAAGCATTTGTAATTTTAATTAGCGAGAAATATCACGATGGATCAAAACTGTATTATTTTTTTTTCCCTCCTCCGCTCGTTCATGTGATTGGAGGACAATTAAAGTGTTCTCCTAAGGGGGGTGGGGGAGGGTGGGGGGGTGGGGGCTTTACATTAGATCTACACATCTCTGTTCTTAACCTGTGGGTGGGGGTGCGCTCCCCTTTTAATTAAAAATGTACGGCTCTTTTCTGATTGGCTGGCGTGAGTCAGGAGGCCGTTAATGGGCCCAGTGAAAACAACAGAGCCCATTCACAATTTCTCCGTGATCATTCACCTGTAGCTAAGCGCAGCCATGCACACTGAGCACCTGTATCGCTGATGTAAACTGTATAATATTTCAGCATTTACCCGCATCCTTATTACAATAAAAATTATGTCTGAGTGAGTTGGGATCTCCCGTGAATGTAGTTACTGCTTATTGGAGGGACCATTAGTATTCTCCTGAGCGATGCCTTCGGCCAGCAGCCTGTAGCTGCGTAATGGACTGCATTATAGCCGAGGGAGGTGGCCATGGCTGCAGTACTGCAGTGTTGTTACTGCAGGGGTCAAAGTTCAGCTGGGATTCGAGACCCGCAGGACTGGCTGCACTGTCCCTGGGTTTGGGTCCAGCGTCAGTTCAGCCCAGCCCAGCCCAGCCCAGCCCAGCCGCCAGTACCTGGCAATAAATACCAACCCCCACCTTCTCCTGCGCCCCCCCCCGACCCCCCCCCCCCCACCCAGGACTGGCTGCACCGCCCATGGTTGGATCCACCGTCGGTTCGGTCCAGCTCAGACTAGTCTGGGCAGTGCTGCACAATACCAACCCCCACCTTCTCCTGTGCCCCACCATCCCCCTCCTTCCCCTCCTCCTTACACCCCCCCCCCCCCACAAAAAAAAGACTGCCTGGAGAGAGCCCCGCCCATCGGAGCGGAATTTACTGTCAGAATTTCCATGAGAATCCCGCTTGAAACCTCAGCCGTAAAAAAAAAAAAAAAAAAAACAGCTGAGGATGTAAATAATTCATGCAGACAATATGACTTTTTTATGTAAATTTGGTGCATTAACCCTCTATTATAATGATGGACGACAGATATGGGTGATGTTTCCTTGGTAAGAGCTAATGGATGACCATCATAAATTCACTGCACATTTTATTGTGTTGCCGGAAAATTGTGCCCGCAGGCAACGTTGTTTACTTTTATGTAAAAATCCCGGCGTCTTTAAAAAGAAAGGAAGTAACGGACCAAGCAGAAGCCCTTTCTCCTGCGCCTTTTGCATCACTGGAGCAGGAAATAAAATTTACAAAAACACTAATACCCAGAGTCCTGTGGGCTTCTTCCTCCTCTCCATCCTCTTCCTCTCCTTCATCAGCTGATGGGAACTTGTTTTAGGCCCCCTTCACCTGTTTTTTTTTTGGCTTGTTGATCTTCTGAGAAGTAGCCTGAAACGCAGACTTCTTGGGCAGACTTCTTCCAACATCTGCTTCGCTTACTAAAGACAGTATAAAAAAATAAAAATAAAAAATACAAATTAAAAAAGACATGTGACTTTGGGGTGATGAGTCATTAATTAAAAGCGGCAATTAAAAATCAGGAAGGTGATTGTAACGAAGATTGCGTAATTTGCTTTCATTATTCGTGATTATCGTCATTGGGCTTGTCAGCGTTACAGAAAATATGTTTTATCTGTTACTGTCTTCGCTTTGTAGAGAGCGGGCTTTGTGGAGGGAGGGGGAGGGAGGGGGGACAGGAAACAAACTTAAGATGAGGAGCCAGTGATGGCCCTCTTGGTGCCGAGCGGATGTTTGTGTGTAAGGATATGGTGGTGGTGGTGTGGGTGTTCAGGAGGGGTGGGGTGTGGGGGGGGAGCGATAACACATTTTCATATTTTGCTTGAGGATGTATAATTTTCTGTGCACGCCTCATAGCCGGCCTGTGCAGAATGAATCAGCTGGCCACCTCGCCCCCCCTGTCCCGCCCCCTTCCTCCCCCCCCGCACCCCCCTGGCGATTCCGGTTACCCATCCATCCAGCCCCCTTGCGCTCTATTTCTCCGTTTCTCGCCTCAGTCACGCCTGCTCCACCCTTACCCCTCTCTCCTCCTTCTCTCCCTCCCTCCCTCTCTTTCTCCCTCTCTCCCACTCTCATATACCCTGCAATGAGGCCTGTCGATATACCTCTCTCTCATATACCCTGCAATGAGGCCTGCCAATATATCTCTCTCTCATATACCCTACAATGAGGCCTGCCAATATACCTCTCTCTCATATACCCTGCAATGAGGCCTGCCAATATACCTCTCTCTCATATACCCTGATATACCCCCTAATTAACGCCTGCCTCTATCAGTCTCTGTTTGATAGTGAGGTGCTGGGACCCAGGACTGCTCTGCCAGACTGTGTGAAATGCCAGACCCCAGACTGATGCTTATACACTGGAGTAGAGCAGGAGGAGGACCTGCAGCAGGATGACAGGACGGGACTGCACACACGCCAAGCGAAACTGTGATGCGGTGGACGGCATGCCTGCAGTCTTCAGTACGTACGGCATGCGCTGACTCATAGCGTGAAACCTGACTCTGGAATGGTGTGGCAGTGCTGGATGTCACATTACTCTGGTCTCGTTCTCCTGGTGAGGTGTTTACATAGCGCGCATATCTGGCTTCTAATTGTTTATTTGTTTATGTATTTATTTATTTATTTATTTGACTACTGTGTTTTTGGAGGGATGGTTGAGTTGGGTCAGTGGTTTTGTGGGGGGTGGGGGGGGTTCGGGGAGAGAGAAAGGGAATTAGCTTTGAACCCCTTGCCCCTGTCAGCCCCACACCCCCTGCCCCCATCGCCCCCCCCCCCCCCACAGAGAGCAGCAGATGGCGGGAACCAGCTGTTTCCCCCCCGCCTGGCTGCTGGCACACCTGGGGACCCGTCAGAACCCCGCGGCACGCCCACTTCCTCCTCCCACTGCTCAGCAGCACTTCCTGTGATGTCACCATGTCACAGAACACCCCCCCCCCCAAACACACACATTTACACACACACGCAAACACGCACACACACACACATACGCGTGCACACACACGCACACACACACACACATTCACACATACATACACACACACACACAAATGCACATAAATACACTCCAGGTCTAAAATCACCCCCACACAAAAGCATCCATCATGATCTTAGGTCACCCCCAAAAGAGAGCGTCTCCCCTGGTCGCCGTCTAAGATCACCCCCGCACAATCCCGCCCCTCCTGGTCTTAGATCCCGCCCCCCCCCCCGCGGGGTCAGAGCCAAGGGCGTTTCGCCCCCGAGGATTGTGGGAGTCGAGCCGACAGGCTGACAAGGTCCCGGCGACCTTGCCGCGCTTGCCCCCGCGCGTACAGCAAACGGGCGGCTAAACGGTGGCGGTTAGCGCTGTGCGCGGGGAGAGTTAGCGCTGTGCGCGGGGGAGAGTTAGCGCTGTGTGTGGAGGGGAGAGATAGCACTGTGTGTGGAGGGGAGAGTTAGCGCTGTGTGTGGAGGGGAGAGTTAGCGCTGTGCGCGGGGGAGAGATAGCACTGTGTGTGGAGGGGAGAGTTAGCGCTGTGCGCGGAGGGGAGAGTTAGCGCTGTGTGTGGAGGGGAGAGTTAGCGCTGTGTGTGGAGGGGAGAGTTAGCGCTGTGTGTGGAGGGGAGAGTTAGCGCTGTGTGTGGAGGGGAGAGTTAGCGCTGTGTGTGGGGAGAGATAGCGCTGTGTGTGGAGGGGAGAGTTAGCGATGTGTGCGGAGGGGAGAGTTAGCGCTGTGCGCGGGGGAGAGTTAGCGCTGTGTGTGGGGAGAGTTAGCGCTGTGCGCGGGGGAGAGTTAGCGCTGTGTGGAGGGGAGAGTTAGCGCTGTGTGTGGAGGGGAGAGTTAGCGCTGTGTGCGGAGGGGAGAGTTAGCGCTGTGTGTGGGGAGAGTTAGCGCTGTGCGCGGGGAGAGTTAGCGCTGTGTGTGGAGGGGGGAGTTAGCGCTGTGTGTGGAGGGAGAGTTAGCGCTGTGTGTGGAGGGAAGAGTTAGCGCTGTGCGCGGGGAGAGTTAGCGCTGTGCGCTGGGAGAGTTAGCGATGTGTGTGGAGGGGAGAGTTAGCGCTGTGCACAGAGGGGAGAGTTAGCGCTGTGTGCGGAGGGGAGAGTTAGCGCTGTGTGTGGAGGGGAGAGTTAGCGCTGTGTGTGGAGGGGAGAGTACAGCCACAGCTCGTGCAGTACCGTGTCTCACCTCCAGGGCCTCCACTGCACTCTGCTTCACACTCATTCATTTCTCACTTCCTCCAAAAGCCTTCTTCTTCTTCTTCTTCTTCTTCTTCTTCTGTGGTCTGCTCTCGCTAACCCCGCTCTTCAAGGCACAATCGCGCTCTGTATCTTCACTTTGTTTTTACCAGGGGTGGGGGGGGAAACGCCTTCACAAAAAAAAAAAAACAAATACATAAAATCTAGGCCAACTCTATTGATATTTTAATAATTTACCACCACTGATGTATTGGTTTTTGGCTTCAACGGATCTACGTCCTCGTGGTTCCACTGTGTGTGCGCAACAGTATAGGGGGGGTTTGCATTTCTAATAATGACGCGTGCTCATACAGCAGACAGGAAACGGCTGTGTAATCAGACGACCGTACTGCCAGTAATATTCCAGCCGGTTAATAATGCGTTCGGTCCGGACAGAGAGCGCATTTCTCCTGGTGTCCGTCTGTCTGCTCGGGACATGAGCGTTGCATGGAGGGGAGGGCGTTGGAGGTTTGGGCGTTGGGTCGCAGTGATAGGGGCGGGGCGGGCGGGGGGAGGAGCAGGGAGAGGAGCCCACCTGGTAGGCCTCCGCCCGTCCCGGGACGGAGCGACGGTCCTGGGAGAGCTCATCGAAGCGCGGGCGTGGCTCGGCAGGGCCCAGCGGTTCCGGAACATTCCGCGGCGTTTATCTAGAGGAGAATAATCAGCTGCTTTATTCATGGTGGTGACGCGTGGTGGGGGGGGGGGGGGGAGCGGGAGTGGGGGGGGCTGGGGGGGTGGTGTTGGGGGATGGTGTGGGGGGGGGACTCCTGAGAGGGCGCCGGGCTCCGGGAGAGCGCTGCAGGAGAACGGGCCCAGATTTATCACCCCCGCTTCCTCCGCCATCTTCTCTCCCCCACCAACGTAGCGCCTGGGAAAACACACACATTCATACACACACACACACACACACTCATAAACACTCATACACACACACACTCACATACACACTCATACACACTCATACACACACACACTCACATACACACTCATACACACTCACACACACACTCACATACACACATGCGTGACCTGTGGAAAACTGGGTTCAGAAGAAGGTCGGGTTTAATTAATTTCTCGACTAATTACCGAAGCCAGTTAAGCAAATTCTCAATTTCCCTGTGATGCTCTCTATCGCCGCTCTGGTGGCTGTGCACTGCATCTGTAGAGCTAAATGGCGGTGACACAGTTACATTTAGTACAGTAGCAGGAGGAGGAGGGGTAGTGCTCGGGTCACCGTTCACGAAAAGCAGTGATTGGTCGCCTTGAAAGGTGTGGAAAGCAGCAGCTTGGGACTCTGGCTAGTAAGAGAGGCCAGATGTTATACCTGTTCAAATCACAGACGATATGAGTTCACTGCATTCTACATAGAAAATAATACCTATTTTTTCATATAAGTGCATATCAATCTACTTTATCCGCACACTAGATCACACCAGATGGATCTCAAATATCTGAAATCAAAAAACGGACCCAAATTATGTTCACAGGACTGACACACATTAAAAACATGATCAGTGTTAAATCAGCACTGATACAGCACTTATAATTCTAACAGAGAACATGTGGCTCCTACTGAAATTAACTCTAAAGATTTTACAATGCTTTACATT
>NC_057933.1:3492500-3500000 GCF_018555375.3 Anguilla rostrata | reverse complement strand
TGAGGAGTGGGCAGCTCACAGGTAAGTGTCCCTTTGAGGAGTGGGCAGCTCACAGGTAAGTGTCCCTTTGAGGAGTGGGCAGCTCACAGGTAAGTGTCCCTTTGAGGAGTGGGCAGCTCACAGGTAAGTGTCCCTTTGAGGAGTGGGCAGCTCACAGGTAAGTGTCCCTTTGAGGAGTGGGCAGCTCACAGGTAAGTGTCCCTTTGAGGAGTGGGCAGCTCACAGGTAAGTGTCCCTTTGAGGAGTGGGCAGCTCACAGGTAAGTGTTCTGTTAGGCCTTTGAGGAGTAGGATTTTTTAAAAGGTTTTTTATTTTTGATAATTCCAACTTGGCATTCTAGAACTCCATTGTTTTCAATTACCAGGGGTAAGGACATTCTAATTGCATATTTCAGCCCACCACAGAAACATCGCTAAATACGCCAGTAGCAGCGCTCAAAGCATCTCCCTGTGTGATGTATATTTCTGCTAAAGAGATTCAGAAAGACGGCTTTGAGGCTGGAAGTCCTTCCTAAAGACGACTGACCCTGCGTCTGGTCAGCCCTCCTCTTCCTTGCCAGCCCTTGGCAGAGGCCGGGACCCTCCGATTGGGTGGTAGTCAGCAAACAAATGTTGACCTTTGACCTCTGGCCCACCCTTCAGCTCTCCTCCCAAGGGCAGCCAGAACGCTGGCATCTCTCCCTCTCTCCCTCCATCCCTCTTCCCATCGCTCTCCCTCCCTCTCTCTCTCTATTCCTCTCTCTAGCTCTCCCTCCCTCCCTCTCTCTCTCTCTCCCTCTCTCCCTCTCTCTCTCCCCATCTCTCCCTCCCTCTCTCTCTCTCTCTCCCTCTCTCTCTCTCTCCCTCCCTCCCTCTCCCTCCCTCTCTCTCTCTCTCCCTCCCTCCCCGCCCGCCCGCCCGGTCTTTTTCCTGGCACACGGCACCTTGCTTACTCATTTGTTTTGGTTGTCACGGCTCCAGGTTTTAATTAGCCGCCCTGTTTAGGGGACTCCTCGCTCTTGGACGGGGATCTGCTAGCAGCGGGGTTCGCGTCTGTGAACCCCGTGATCCCGATGTGCAGACCAAAGGGACCAAATCCACGCCCGGTTCCGCCCTCACAGTCTGGCTGGGGGGATATTACCATTCCTCTGTAATGGACACCTGTACCACTCATATACCTGCAAAACTGCAAGCCTGTACCCCCTCTTACACCCGAGTGTGTGTGAGTGTGTGTGTGTGTATGTGACTGGGTGTGTGTGTGTGTCAGTGAGTGTGTGTGTGTGTGTGTGTGTGTGTGTTTGACTGTGTGTGCGTATGTGACTGGGTGTGTATGTGTGTGTGTGCGTGTGTGAGTGTGTGTGTGTGTGTGTGTGTGTCTCTGTGACTGTGTGTGTGTGTGTGTGTGTCTCTGTGACTGTGTGTGTGTGTGTGTGTGTGACTGTGTGTGTGTGTCTCTGTGTGTGTGTGTGTGTGTGTGTGTCTCTGAGTGTGTGTGTGTGTGTGTGTGTGTGCGTGTGTGAGTGTGTGTGTGTTTGAGTGTGTGAGTGTGTATGTGACTGTGTGTGTGTGTGTCTCTGAGTGTGTGTGTGTGTGTGTGTGTGTGTGTCTCTGAGTGTGCGTGTGTGTGTATGCGGGTATGCTGGTGTGAGAGAGTGCACATGTGGCAGACAGGAAGCGTGCTCTTGCTCACTGAGCGGCTCCTTGGGCTGCAGCGCTGCTTATTGTGTTTCACGGTTAATTCTGTGTCAATTAGCCGACCGCTCGCCGACCGCTCGCCTCCCTCCGGCAGCATCGCAGGGAGAACGGAGGCCCGCGGAACTCTGCAGCTTACCCGAGCGCTCAGTCATTTAGCCCCGGCCCGCGGCAACCAATCACTGTCAGCAAGCATTCCTTTCAAATCGTATCAGGCCTCTTCCCTTCTTTTTCCTTTCCCTCTCCCTCCCTTGTTTTTCTCTCTTCCACTCTCTCTCTCTATCTCTCTCTGTCTCTCAGTCTAACACACACATATGTAATGATAGACACTCACAAACAGGCATACGTGAAAAAATGCATTCAAGGTCAGAAATTTGTGACCGCATACATACCAGCTGTACATGTGCAGAGTTAGACCTGCAGACACTGCGGCCCTCCAGGACTGGAGTTAAACCTGCAGACTCTGTGGCCCTCCGGGACTGGAGTTAAACCTGCAGACACTGCGGCCCTCCAGGACTGGAGCTAAACCTGCAGACTCTGTGGCCCTCCGGGACTGGAGTTAAACCTGCAGCCACTGCGGCCCTCCAGGACTGGAGTTAAACCTGCAGACCCTGTGGCCCTCCAGGACTGGAGTTAAACCTGCAGACACTGCGGCCCTCCAGGACTGGAGTTAAACCTGCAGACCCTGTGGCCCTCCAGGACTGGAGTTAAACCTGCAGACACTGCGGCCCTCCAGGACCATCTCTTGACTGGGCACTTGGAAAATAATTTCCTCTGCTGACCTGTTGATATCAGGGGATGTTATTTATTTATTTTACTCAGAGGCGTGACATGCGTTCTTTCTTTATGTTTTAACTTCACTTTGTTTAGTTTAGCATGCGTTGTTCGAGGAGGTGGAAGCAGTATCCCCCAGGTGTATGATACATGCTTCAACTCGCAAAACGCAATCACGTTTATTGTCTGATGTTTTGTTTTTCAGTCTACGGGAGTTTCAGTTTCCAGAAATGTCCCCAGTGTGCCAGAATTAGGTTCACATTTAATGCTGATACCTTTGGCCCAAACAAACATATTTAAAACATCCTGTTTTATTTTATGTTCTTGGATTCGGTTGGACCCTGTTTTTGTTTTTTCTACGCCAGAAAGCGTTTCCCTTTCATACACATACAGAAAGAGAGAGAAAGAGAGAGAGAGAGAGAGAATCAGAAAGAGAGAGAGAGGTATTTGATGACAAAAGGAGAGAAGAGTGGTGTTCTTTGAAATGGAAAAAGGGACGGTCGCGCGCAGCAAATATTTCAGTGTTTAAGTGTCGCGCATCGTGGCCAGAAAAACACCCGGTAAAGATGATCGCCAATCTTCTCCTGTGCCCTGAGTGCTAGCATGGGGGGGGGGGGGCAGGGAGGGGGCTTGTTTTCTCTTTTATTTAAAAAAGCCGGCTGTTAGCCCCTGTTTTGAAGAGGTGGCACAGAATGAGGTCTGAGACCAGGACCCTTTGCACTCCCATGAAACCCCGCTCTGCTGGCTACAATGGGGGTGGTGGGGTGGGTGCGTGGGGGGGGGGGGGGGGCGCAGTGCATTAGCGGCTCCGCCTTGCCCCGACTGCTCAGAAACGCGACCCATTGTCCCAGAAAATGGGCCCTTCAAAGCGCTGGGAGAAGAAGGAGCAGGATGAAGAGGTGGAGGAGGAAGAGGAGGAGGTGGAGGATGATGAGGAGGAGGAGGTGGAGGAGGAGGTGGAAGAGCAGGAAGTGGTTGAGGAGACACAGAGGTGGAAGAAAAGGAGAGCAAATGGAAGAGGAGAAAGGTGCAGGTTTAGGCTGCTAAGTGGCTCATCCTGTTAAGGCTCTGTTCTAGTCCATGGATGGGCTCTAGGGTCTGTTTCAATTTCTTTTCTCTCTCTCTCTCTCTCTCTCTCTCACTCACTCTCTCTTTCTCTTTCTGCCTTTCCTCTTCTTTTCCTCCACCCGTTGCCCCCCCCCCCCCGCCATTTCCATCTTTCCATGTCTTATGCTGGCAGCTGCGTTTACCACGCCGATGACGACGACGACAACAACAACAAGAACGGCAAAAACACCCCCTCACCTCTTCAAGACAGATAAATAAGTAAATCTCGATCTGTACCGAGACAAAAGGTGAATTAATATTTAAAAATAATTACAGGCTGCCCGAAGGTAAACAGAAAGCAAGCGGGTAAATAATTGATCGCTTTTGTGTGGAACCCTAAGAGGGACCAGACAGGAAGAGGGTTTGTATTTTTATTTATTTATTTATTTATTTATTTCCAGACAGGAGCAGTGGCAGTGATTCGGAGGGAAATCCGAGCTCTTCCGTGTTCGCGGGAAGCCCTCAGACGCGTCTCTCTGTCCAGAACAGCTGGTGCTGCCTCCTCCCTTTCTGACAGGCTGGCCTTGGTTTATCCCGGGAAACAGGGGCGGGGTCTTTGCAGGGGGACACAGAACCTGACGATGATTCGGCGCTTCGTCTGATCTGACCCGACGGCCGGTACCCTTCAGAGCAAGGACGGCAGGCGGGGGGGGGGGGGGGGCGTTCCTGGTTTGGGCTGTCCCATCATTCCCAGCCCTTTCCACGTGACTGACACGCCAGACTCCGGCTCACCTGTGCCATGAGTGACAGCTGAGCGTCCCACCCGTGCGTTCTGCTGACACCTGTGTGGCTTCACCTGTGTTTACACCTGTGTCACTCCACTTGTGTTTTTCTTCTTCTTCTTCCATTGTGCATTTAATATATGCACATTTTATTAATTTAATATTAGCATGTTAGCTTATTTAAAGGGCACCATCTGATAGTGAACATCCCTCCAGTATAAGGCTGGAAAGCTCTTGGATCATTAGAATACATACTTAAATATCACTTGCTGTTTACCTTGGTGAATTTCATATATTTACATTTAAGGGTGATTTTGACGAATTACAGGGCACGTTTCATGGCGCTGACATTGTATCTCTGTCTAGGATTTGACTGAAGTGTAAGTTAGGCGATGGTCATTTCTCCCGAGAAGCACGGCCCAGTTCACGAATTACAAACGAGTGGAAAGATTTTGAGATCGGTAGGTTTGTTCTCCCCGGAATGCTCGTTCCAGCTCCGTGTCCGTCAGCACCTTGGACAGGGACGAACAGCTCAGCGCCGGCCTCGTGCCCCACGGCAGCTCACCTTCTCCAGCGCGAGAGAGAATGCGCCTCTTATCACGAAGCGCATGCTGTATTCTTTTTTAAATTATTATTATTTTTATTTTTATTTTTTTTACATGAAATGCAAGCACTCGTAATGGTTTATCTTCCCCTTAACGCACGGATATACCGGTTTCGAACAAAAAAACATTAAACGAAAATATTCATAATCGCCAGACTCCACCTCAGAATGATTCGGTGTAAGGTAAGGACGTCAAACCGCATATTTAAACGAGTAATGAATAAATCCAGCGCGCAATTTGTTCCAAGCAAAAAATGTTAATCCCGAACGCGTGCTGAGAAGAGACGTAACTAAATTATGAAGTTGTCTGTTTTTCCAACCGTCTTGTGCCATAATTAATTGTGTATTTTCACAAATTAATTATGGGTGTAGAAAGTGCAGAAATAATTTCATTTTGTTTCGCAATATATTCACTCCCTTCTAATACATAAAAGTTTTCTTTGTAACCGAGGCGCTGCTCCACTTGTTTCATATCTTCAGAAGCTTTGTTATCTCATAGTGTTGTCATGGGCTTTGTATTAATTTGATATATTATCTTGACACTTTGCTGAAATGTTCACACCACTTGTATTTAGCCCGGAGGCTAAATTCCGCACATATTAGCTTAACCAGGCCTCTATCTGACAGGTTCATTCTCTGGATGCTATCCAAGATCGGCAGCAGAGCTCCCCTTTCTGTTCCTCGCATCCCGAGCCAACTGCTGAGCCACAAGCACTCGGAGCCTTCATTTAGGGCCACAACCATCCCTGAGCCTAACAGTACGAGTGCACAGTTCAAGATTTATGTGTGTGTGTGTGTGTGTGTGTGTGTGCGTGCGTGTGTGTGTGCGTGCGTGTTTGTGTGTGTGTGCGTGCGTGCGTGCGTGCGTGCGTGCGTGCGTGCGTGTGTGTGTGTGCGTGCGTGTGTGTGTGTGTGTGTTGAAGCTTAAGGTACATGTTGAGTGGAACAGGAAATTATACCGGTTTGTTATTTAAATTTTTCTTTTTTTGTATGATATCTCCAGGCGGTATCTCTCACCAGCTCATTTATCTCCCCCCCCCATCCTGTCGTGGAATATTCCCCCCCTTTCATCCTCCGCCAGCTCACTTCAGCTGCGTTTTTTTTTTTTTTTAAATACTGCTCTTTGTAAAAGAGTCAGGCGCTCCAAAAACATACGCCCCACCACAAAAACCATTTCTGTACCGGAGCTAAAATCAAAACCTTGCATAACCGAAACGGCCGTGTGTTGAACCACACAATCCCATTTCAAGATCACTTTTCTTTTTAAATTACAAAATGAATTACCTGTTGAGAGACAGACGCTGCACCTCACGTCGCTAAGCAAACCGTGCACTCTGTTTGTGTGCACACATTACAGTGTCCTATATTGGCCCTCAAAGCATCTTAATATTGAATTAAATACAATTAACTATAGAATAATATAAACATTAATTGAAATGTCATCAATTTTTTTTTTTAGAAAATTGCCCTTAATTCATATTTATTATCCGGGTTTCGATGTGGTTTTGAAATTCGAAGCAGAGTCAGCAAAGCGGCGAACCAGTTGGATCACACGTGTGTGTCACTGCTGGGCGCTACTTGGCCCGGAGTCAGCCCTGAGTCAGCAGGACCGGATCCGCCATCGGCACGGGCCCCGGAATGTTCCGGCACCGTCCGGCACACCATGTGACATCGAGAGAAGGGGTTTCCCGCCCGGCCTTTTTTCGGTTACAGACGCGGTAAAAATATCTCAGTCGGTATGGGCCCCGGATTGTTCTGGCCACGTAACATCGAGAGACGGAGTTTCCCGCCTGGCCTTTTTTTCGGTTACAGACGCGGTATAAATATCTCAGCGCACTGGAATGTGGCGGCGGCCGGCACAAAGGGCTCCTATTGGCCGAGCTCCAAACACCCGCCGCTCACTCTCGCTGGAAGCCACCCAAGGTCACAGCGTCAACGGGCTCCACGACTTCCAATACCCTCACACACCCCCAACGACCTCTCTCTCTCTCTCTCCCTTTCTCTCTCTCTCCCTTTCTCTCGCTCCATCTCTCTCTCCCTCTCGCTCTCTTTCATATTAACTGTAGTCCTCTCATTTTAACTCTTCGGGGGTCACCTTAAACAGGACCCAGTTAGTGTTTAATTCGCTTGCTTGCACGGTGAGGCTTTCTAATGTTTGTTGAGATACTATTAATATCATGATCAGAGGCACTTTAAAAGGCTTCTCCAATCAGGATAAGACATCTTTAATTATTATTATTATTATTATTATTATTATTATTATTGTTCACAAACTGTGTGATCAGTGCTGGCAGTGAGGTAAGAGGTAGTGTTGCATTTTTTCCCTCTTTCTGCCTCTCATTCCTTCTCTATCTCTCTCTATCATTCTTCTTTCTCTCTCTCCAACATGCTCATGCTAACATGAAACATCCCCCAGTGTTTCCCCTCTTCTGTGGATTGAACACACTCACTGAGGTGCACTCAAACACTCACTATCCCTCTCCGCTCACCTTGCCCCCCAACCCCCCGCGTGCATTCACCAACGTCATCACTTCCTCTCTATTCATTTACATTTTCTGCCCCCCCAGTGTCCTGCGACCGAGCCCCTGGCCCCCACCTGACCTCGCCCTCCCCCCGCCCCCGA
>NC_057933.1:3485000-3487500 GCF_018555375.3 Anguilla rostrata | reverse complement strand
CGACGACGGCTGGTACCATTAGCAGGCTAGCTAATGTTACACTCGCTCTGCCGACTCAGTCAGCGACGGCTGGCACCATTAGCAGGCTAGCTAACGTTACACTCGCTCTGCCGACTCAGTCAGCGACGGCTGGCACCATTAGCAGGCTAGCTAATGTTACACTCGCTCTGTCGACTCAGTCAGCGACGGCTGGGACCATTAGCAGGCTAGCTAACGTTACACTCGCTCTGCCGACTCAGCCAGCGACGGCTGGTACCATTAGCAGGCTAGCTAACGTTACACTCGCTCTGCCGACTCAGTCAGCGACGGCTGGCACCATTAGCAGGCTAGCTAACGTTACACTCGCTCTGCCGACTCAGTCAGCGACGGCTGGGACCATTAGCAGGCTAGCTAACGTTACACTCGCTCTGCCGACTCAGTCAGCGACGGCTGGGACCATTAGCAGGCTAGCTAACGTTACAACTCGCTCTGTCGACTCAGTCAGCGACGGCTGGGACCATTAGCAGGCTAGCTAATGTTACACTCGCTCTGTCGACTCAGTCAGCGACGGCTGGGACCATTAGCAGGCTAGCTAACGTTACACTCGCTCTGCCGACTCAGCCAGCGACGGCTGGTACCATTAGCAGGCTAGCTAACGTTACACTCGCTCTGCCGACTCAGTCAGCGACGGCTGGGACCATTAGCAGCTAGCTAACGTTACACTCGCTCTGCCGACTCAGTCAGCGCGGCTGGGACCATTAGCAGGCTAGCTAACGTTACACTCGCTCTGCCGACTCAGTCAGCGACGGCTGGGACCATTAGCAGGCTAGCTAACGTTACAACTCGCTCTGTCGACTCAGTCAGCGACGGCTGGGACCATTAGCAGGCTAGCTAACGTTACACTCGCTCTGCCGACTCAGTCAGCGACGGCTGGGACCATTAGCAGGCTAGCTAACGTTACACTCGCTCTGCCGACTCAGTCAGCGACGGCTGGCACCATTAGCAGGCTAGCTAACGTTACACTCGCTCTGCCGACTCAGTCAGCGACGGCTGGGACCATTAGCAGGCTAGCTAACGTTACACTCGCTCTGCCGACTCAGTCAGCGACAGCTGGTACCATTAGCAGGCTAGCTAACGTTACACTCACTGTCGACTCAGTCAGCGACGGCTGGGACCATTAGCAGGCTAGCTAACGTTACACTCGGTCAAAACGCCGAAAGCGAAACAGTTTCGCTATAAAGTATAAAGTACAATTTACGCAATTAAATAAAACGATTACTTGGTCCTTCAATGGCGTCGCTGGCTCTTTATTTATTGTTAAAGGAAGTGTCGGTTCAGGCACCGTTTCCGCACCGTTACCGTTTTAGGAGTATCGATTTAGCAGCGGTGGCGGGAAATTTTAGCGATGTTTTAGCGCCCCTATGCCCCGCCCCCCCCACGCGGGCGGCTCTGAAGCGCGCGCCTCCTTCCTCAGCTGTGCCCCCGCGCCCCACCAGGCCGCCGCCAATCAAAGGATAATTAAACGACTCATTATTTCCCCCCCTCCCCGTAATGATATAAAACATCAAAACTGAAATAAAAGTGCGTGTGTGTTTGTGTGTGTGTGGGTTGGTGGGGGGGGGGATCACAATACCTATTTCCTTTTTTTTTTTTTGAACATTTATGAAAGGGGGCGAGGGCGGGGGTGTGGGGGGGGGGTAAAATGAAGTGTGACAACATATGAATTTCAAATTTCCAAGGCGACATCAAAGTGTGCCATCCTGAGCGTCTCGGCGAGGACAGCTTCTGATTTTTAATTCCCTGCCCCGATTGTATCGCCCAGCCCTAACGAAGAATGGGACAGTCCTCTGAACGGCGTTTGGGAAGGAGAGATAGAGGCGGAGAGAGAGAGAGATGAGAGGAGGGAGAAGAGGAGGAGAGAGGAGGAGGAGGAAGAGAGAAGAAAGGGAGGCTCATCCGCGCGCGGGCACCAGGCTCTTTGTTGTCGTAGCGATCACAGGGCCTCTTTCATCAGAGAGGGGAGAAGCTGCTTCACTCTCAGTTTGGGATGAGTGTGTGTGTGTGTGTGTGTGTGTGTGCACGTGTGAGTGTGTGTGTGTGTGAGTGTGTGCACGTGTGAGTGTGTGCACGTGTGCGTGTGAGTGTGTGTGCATGAGTGTGCGTGTGTGAGTCTGTGTGTGTCTGTGTATATGAGTGTGTGTGTTTGTGTGTTCGCTTGTGTGCACGTGTGTGTAGGTGTTGACTGAGTGTGTGTGGGAGAAAGCCAGTAACATTGAGTGTGAGAGATAGTATGTATGTGTGTGAATGTGTGTGTATTAACCTACCCCGATATCAAATATCAAGTCTGGTTAGCCCCTGGCATTTCACTCCTGGCAAACCCTCACGCCAGTCCTGCCGCTGGGCTGATCAGCCCTGACCACAGCCCCGGGCGAGTCCCCAAAATCCCACCGCCCCAAATCTGCGCTCGACCCCCTCCCCGTCAGTGCCCCCCCGCAGCACCCAAACTAGCAGGCCTCTCTCT
>NC_057933.1:3457500-3480000 GCF_018555375.3 Anguilla rostrata | reverse complement strand
GCTAATTTGTAGCAATAGTTATGTTGTCATGCATATGTAGAAATAGGAACCCATAACTCATAGAAATTTAACGATTAATCGTAGAAAACATGAGGATTCAGTGTGATTGAAAATTCAGTGTTATTATAACTTTCACTATTTTGTTTGTAAATATAAATATAAGTTACAATATTGCCAATTCAACATTAGCGTCGACTATTAATGTTTACAATAAAACTTAATTTGGATTACCCACTTGGTTTATTCCGTTTACAATGCACTTTTGGCTACAGGAGTACATTATAGAAAAAGTTGCATTATAGATTATTATTAGTAGTAGTAGTAGTAGTAGCAGTAGTAGTAGTATATATTTATTATTATTATTACTGCTGTTGTTGGTGTTGATGTTATCATTATTATTATTATTATTATTATTATTATTACAGTAAATAATAAGCGGTTTATAAGTATTGATGGGGGGTTTCTGATGCCCTATGACAGCAGCTGTCTGTGTCAGTGAAGGAGCTGTCAGAGCGTGTGGCCGGGGGAGAGAGAGGTGACGGTGATCAGCGCTAACAGGCAGTGAGGACTGGAGTCCATTTTGCCCCGGAGCGAGACTGTGCAGCTGGGTGCTAAACGCTTCCACCGCCTACAGCCACCTCCGTGCCCTGCGCTGTCCGTCTGTCTGTCTGTCTGTCTGTCTGTCTGCCCTGCGCCGTCCGTCTGTCTGTCTGTCTGTCTGCCACCGCCTACAGCCACCTCCGTGCCCTGCGCCGTCCGTCTGTCTGTCTGTCTGTCTGCCCTGCTCCATCCGTCTGTCTGTCTGTCTGTCTGTCTGCCACCGCCTACAGCCACCTCCGTGCCCTGCGCCGTCCGTCTGTCTGTCTGTCTGTCTGTCTGCCACCGCCTACAGCCACCTCCGTGCCCTGCGCCGTCCGTCTGTCTGTCTGTCTGTCTGCCCTGCGCCGTCCGTCTGTCTGTCTGTCTGTCTGTCTGTCTGCCACCTCCGCGCCCTGCGCCGTCCGTCTGTCTGTCTGCCCTGCGCCGTCCGTCTGTCTGTCTGTCTGTCTGTCGCTCGTCTGTCTGTCTGTCTGCCCTGCTCCATCCGTCTGTCTGTCTGTCTGTCTGTCTGTCTGACTGACTGCCCTGTCCATCCGTCTGTCTGTCTGTCTGTCTGTCAGCCACGCCTCAGCCACCTCGTCCTGCTCCAGTCCGTCTGTCTGTCTGTCTGCCTGTCTGTTCCATCTGTCTATCCGTCTGTCTATCCGTCTGCCCTGCTCCGTCTGCCTGTCTGTATGTCTGCCTACAGCCTCCACTGTGCCACGCTCCATACGTCTCTCTGTCTGTCTGTCTGTCTGTTTTCCTCTGAGCATGTGAACCTGTGCACACGTGTGTGTGAGAGACCGAGAGCGTATGTGCTTGTGTTGCCTGTGTGTGCGCGTGAGTGCATGTGTGTGTGCATGTTTACGTATATATGTATGTATATACGTATGAGTATGTGTGTGTGCATATTTCACATTTCAGTGTGTTTATCACTTATCAGAATAAGACTTTCTGCACAGTAACGGGGTGTAACGGCCAGCTTAGACCAAATGCACCTTCTACTGCTTTTATATGAGTGTGATCCTGTACAGAAACAGGCACACACACACATACGCACACACACATACATACACACACACACACACACACACACACACACACACACACTTCTACTGCTTTCATATGAGTGTGATCCTGTACAAAAACAGGCACACACACACACACACTTCTACTTGCTTTTATATGTGTGATACTCTACAGAAACAGATACACACATACAGAGAGACTTCTGCTTGCTCATGGACAAGTGTGATACTGTATTGAAACAGGCACACACAAGCACGCACACACACATACGCACACACACACACACCACACACACACACACACACACAGCACGCACACCAGCACACACACACACACACACACACGCACACGCACACACGCACTGACACACACACACACGCACATACACACACGCACACACACTCACACACACACGCACACACACGCACACTACTACCAACTATACACTCTCTCACTCACACACGCACACTCATGCTCACACACACACACAGCACACACGCGCGCACACACCACACATACACACAGCACACACACGCACACACACACCTCCACGGCACTTGCAGAACCAGCTTTAATGACAAATCAACAAAGCAGACTTAAAAGGGAGGGCAGCCGAAGCGTTGGGAGGTAAAGAAATAATTCATCAGCGGCGCTGCGCGGCACTGCAGGCGAAGAAGGCAGAGAAACCCGCGGCAGCGCTGCTCTTAATTACCGGGGAACGGTGGTAAGACCCGACCAGCGCGGCAGCGCCGGGGAGAGGGGGCGGGAACACACTCCTCATTCTTCTGGGTTTTTTTTTTTTTTTTTTTTTGTGGTCATGGAGGTCCATGATTTATAAGCGGTCCAAGATAACCGTTAAATAATCAAAGATGCGTCTCACGCAACCCAAACCCCCCCCCCCAACACCCCCCACCCCTACTAAAAGAATTTTTAAAAAGCCATGTTGTAGAAGGAAAGAGAGGCTTTGACCCAGCCGGACTTTACCGTGTTGTGCTTTTATGTGGAACATGGGGAGTGGGAGGCAGGCGGGCCGGGGGGGTTCAGATAATGAAAGTTAGCGCAGAATTCTGACCCACTTTGGGGGAGGACGCCATGGCGAATGGCCTCTGAGAATCTAATGTGCATGTCAACTGCAGGGCCCCATCTTTGATATTTACCTTGGCGTTTTTTTTCTCTCCCCTCCTGAGCAAAGCGAAATGCCGCCCCCCTGCCCCAGAAGTGCCCCCCCCCTACTCCTCCTTTTTAACAGTACCACCGCGCCCCCCCCCCAGCAGCGCTGCGGCGCGGCGTCCCCCCCCCCAGACAGGCTGAGATTACAGAGGGGACCGGGAGACCCTTTAGCGCCGCCCCGCTAAGTGGCCCGGGCGCGGCCCGCAGGCAGACGGGTCAATCAGCAATTAAAACGGTCGCGGCCGCTAACTCGATTCAGCCCCCCTCCCCCCCCCGGGGGCTGGGGGGGGCTCGCGGAAACCGCCGGATGACCCCCTGGGCCAAAAGTGCACGCTCTGTAGCCAGGAACCCTTCGGTGTCGATACACTGGCTTCGGTCACTCCAGATCGCTCACGTTTCAAAGAAATAAATCAAATAAAATAAAATAAAATAAACGATTTCACTACCCTGGGTCAGGTTTCTGATTAGTCAGACATGTTTGTTCGCTTGTTCTTTAATTTAAATAATTTAGATACTCTTTCATCCGCAGTCCGTACAGACTGCTGGACAGACAGACGGATACAAAAGATATAAAGATGCACTGAGAGATTCATGGGTATGAATGAATGGCCAGATGTACAAGCTATCAGATGGACAGACAGACAGACAGACAGACAGACGGACGGACAGACGGACGGACGGACGGACAGAAACGCGACACCTCCAGGGCTGAAAGCAGAGGACTGAAAATAGATAGAGATAAAGAGAGAGAAGATAACAGACAGGACCCTCAACACGGTATAAAGAAACACAGTTGACCGAGGGGGATGATTTTTGCACCATTAGGCATGCATTAAAATGAATTACTATCGAATTAAAATTAAACAGCTCATTAATAACTTTGGGGAAGAGCCGCTGTAAGTTGTTGGGCAGGCGTGCATTAATGAGCAGGGTAGCGCATAGTGTTAGCTGATGCTACTCCTGCTACTGCTATTGCTAATGCAACTGCTGCTGCTAATGCTAGGGCTACTGCGAATGCAACTGCTACTGCTAATGCAACTGCTGCTGATAATGCTAATGCTAATGCTAATGCAACTGCTGCTGCTAATGCTAATGCTACTGCTACTGCTAATGCTACTGCTAATGCAACTGCTACTGTTATTGCGATTGCAAATGCTACTGCTACCGCTACTGCTAATGCAACCGCTATTGCAATTGCAAATGCAACCGCTATTGCAATTGCAAATGCTACTGCTACCGCTGTTGCTAATGTAACTGCTTCTGCTACCATTAATGCTAATGCAAATGCTACTGTTATTGCTAGTGCAAACACTGCTGCTACTGCTGCTGCTGTGAATGACACTGCTAATCCTACCGCTGCTACTGCTAATGCTACTGTTGCTGTGTTTATGTCACAGTTTTGTTTCGTTTTTTTTTGTTTTTGTATTTTTACAGGTGAGCTCAGGTGCGGCACGGTGCGGCACAGATGAATCACGGTGACGGAATTTTAGGCGGAGCGGTTTTCGCTGTGTGCTAGTCGCTCGAGGGCTAGCCCCACCCGGAACGCAGGTGCGGGCCAACTTAGCGACAAGGTACCGCGCGTGCGATCAAAAGCGTTAGCGGCTGAAGGTTTCAGCCATCGGCTGTGGGGCACGGATCAGACACACCTCATCTGAAAACAAAACAAATTTAATAATAACACGGGACCAACTCCTCCCCTTGAAGCACAGAGGTTATAGGAGTGTGGAGCGTGGGTTACAGCAGAGTTCTCCAGATCTGCAAGGAGGGGACTGAGACAATAGCCCTGGATGGCTGCGGGCTTTTGCAGGGATTTTTGTGGTTTCCTTTCAATCAACACCTAATTAAGAAAAAAAAAAAAGCGTGGACTCCTTAGCCAAATCAGAGACTTAAATTAACGAATTGTTGAAACACACCAAAAAAACTAGCAGATACCCACCAGGACTTCTGAGTGAGATCTCTGATCTGATCTGATCTGATCTGATCTCTCTCTCTCTCTCTCTCTCTCTCTCTAGTCTCACTGTCACATTGCCCACACTGCATATTGGTTTTGGATTCCAGCCCAGGTGCTGAAGGTTTTTTTTTTCCCCATCTTCACTTCTGTTTGCACTTCAGGCTTAAATGACGCGCCCAGCGAGCATTCTGACTCTCAGAGGTGATATTATGATAAATCTGGCTCCAGCACAAGCTGCTCTTTTGTCGGAATAGACAACATCCATCAGGCCCACGCATTAGGAGACCCCAACACCCTGCATTCCATCCACTCATCAAGCCCCTAACACCCTCCATTCCATCCTACTCCTGAGGACCCCAATGCCCTCAATTCCATCCTAGTCTTGGAACCCCTAACACCCTCCAATCTGTTCCACTCTTGAGACCCCTAAAGTCCTTCGTTCCGTCCTACTTTTGAGGACCCTAACACCCTCCATTTCACCCACCCTGCATTCCGGCCACTCTTTAGGCCTTGAACATCCTGCATTCCATCCACTCTACAGGTCCCTAACACTCTCCATTACATCCTACTGTTCAGGCCCCTAACGTCCTCTGTTCAGCCCACTCTTGCGGACCCTAACACCCTAAATTCCGCCCACCCTGCATTCTGCCCACTCTATAGGCCCCAGATGCCCTCCGTTCCGTCCCCCCTTTAGGACCGCAGCGCTCTCCGTTCCCCACGTAGCACATCGACGCCGGAAGGCCCCCGGGCCACTGAGGCATGGCACTCACAACACGGCCGGGAATGTAGAACATGACAACCGACCGGAGTGTGTGTCCTGTCCAGGTCGCGACCTCGGCATGAAGGGCTAGCTCCCCCTCACAGCCCCGAGAGGGGGGGGGGGGCGAGGGCGACAACACCAGGGTAATTACAGAGCCAAGAGGGGAAGAGAGAGGCCGGAGAGAGGGAGAGAGAGAGAGGGAGGAAGAGCACTGGCATTTTAAAAAGAGAAAAGGAAGAAAACGAGAAGCAGAGCAAGACGGAACTACGGGACGAAGACGAGGAAAAGTAATCAGGATGAATAAAGATTTACGACGTGCGAGAACGGAGAGAAAAGTAAACAACCGAAGGGCATCTCGCCGGATTGCTCGCGAGGTGTGTGTTTTAGGCGTGGCGATCCGAAAACCAGATTCAGAACAAACACGACCGACTGAAACACACTCGCCACCGTCGCTGCGCTTCGAGACTGCGGCCGCTCGAACAGAGACGAGGTCTTAATAATGAGATAAATGCGCAGCGCAAGAACGACGTTACCCCCGCGCTGATGAGCTGCAGCGCTGCTCGACAGTCAGCAGGCCGTCCCCGGAGAAACCGATGTGGGTTCCATGCTAAGTGCAATAAAACTCTTTTCTCCGAAGCATTGCGTGTGTGTGTGTGTAGTAGTAGTAGTAGTAGTAGTAGTAATGGGTGGGGGGGAGTGTTCAATAAGCCCATAATATCATACGAACAAGCAAATATCATATGATAAACCTCTCCATATATATATATATATATAAGTGTGAAGGAAGAAGGAGAAAAAGCCCAAATGTATTCACAGGCATGTTCTCTCTCTGCGGCACACGGAGGCCGTTTCCCAGCCCATCGGTCGACTTGTAAGAGCCGCCCATCCATATTCACACCGCGCAAATTCCACCGCTTATCTCCCCAAACCCTCTCAAACATCCCGGTGTTCCCTCCGCACACATCCACACACACACACACACACACACACACACACACACACACACACACACACACACACACACATACATACATTCATACATACATACATATAAAAACACATCTTTATGTAAGCAAGCGGTAAGCAGTCATCCGGCGTGGGGGGGGGGGGGGGATAAGAATCACCTTGAATCCCAAGTAGAGGATTTGGACCGGGCCAACCTGCAGAGATGCAGGTGGGATTCAAACATCCAGAGATAGGATAGGCTGGGGCTTGGACGGTGTGCGTGCGTGTGTGTGTGTGTGTGCCTTGTGTGTGTGTGCGTGTCAGGGCGTGCATTTGTTTATAGAATTTGTTCAGTCGTTTCTGTGCCGCTTCCAGCTGAAGCCAGTTCAGGGAATGCTTTATCCAGAGAGGGGGGTTTATTGGAATTTTTGTTCTGCTGCGATTTGGCTGTAAAGCAGGGGGTCTGTGCACTCACTTTTCACAATGCGTAGTGCATCCTTCTGTAAGCAGGTTTATCTGAGCCAGGCGATCCGCGGTGGCTTGACACCCTTCGTCTTGGCGCTTTATTCATGGGTGCGCGAGGGCCGCTAAATAGTTGGCGAGATTATTTCTGGGTATTTGTTTCTTTTGTTTCGTGTGTTTTATGTTTATATACTATCCATCAACTATGTCTTTTTAAACTTTACACTATAACGTCTTTGGGATAATAATTGTATGTCACCTGGCTGGAAAATGCACAACTTCCTTCCCGAAACTTTAAAATATGACCACCAGGTAGAAATTTGCTTAGAGATATTTGCAATGTAAATTCTCATGCACGATTATTTTATGCCAGAGTTGGTGTTTTATTAATAATTTGTATTTATTTATTTATTTTCTTCGCTCGTTCTGGGGGGTAACGAGATTAACTTCGCGAGTGCGTTACGCGTTTCTTTTTCAACCGTTCTTGGAGGAGTTCACACGCGGCGTGTTCAAAAGCGGGCTGGCTCCACACCACAGACACAATCCGCCGCGAGGGAACGGAACCTCCGCCTCGAAGCGCGCGGTGCTGGCCGGGGATTGAAGTTAGCGCGCTCTTCGGCTAATTGCGCGCCGGTGCTCTGCATGAATATTCATGCGCGCGTCTTCAGAGCCCCGCCTAATTAGTCGAGATATAGAGGGAGGAATCGCGCACCTCTTACCAGAGACACTTTCCTCCTTCTTTCCCCAGGGGGATACTGGCGGAATCGCCCGAGTTCATTAGCCAAAAAATGGAAAGGAGGGAAGGGAAAAAAAAAGAAAAAAAAAAACCGTCACCTGAAAAGTGCATCAGAGTGCCGGTGTTGAAGCTTTGCACAAATGGTTATTACACTCACATACTAAGTGGCTATTATACATGTCAGTCAAGAAATACTCAAAAGGAAATAAAACTGGAATTGTTTGGAACGAGTTCTTCACACAAAAAAAGAGACCTGTTCAATGGCCAAGTTTTGGATGAGCTGCGTTTCGTAGCATAAAAAAGTCGCTGTTGAACTGCGCACCCTGCTCTCCGGGGGATTGCGATGTTCTTATTTGGTTAAGTTTGGGGTTTAGACTCCACTTCGTTTAAATGGGTTTCCTTCGTTAAAACTCCTCTTATAATCACCATAAGAGGGGTTTTAACAAATATAATTGTGAGTATAAATCTGACTGGCACTGAAGTGCGCGCGCTCTCTCTCTCTCGCTCTTTCTTTCTCTCTCTCTCTCTCTCTGCAAACACGGTTCTGGTAAATTAACCTCAGTGATTAAGCCTCGAATTCTATCCTTCTTGAGTCGTCCGTCCTTTTCTGTTCACACATAATATGATAGCATTTAATCAATTTAAAACAAAATGAGAATTAACTCAGGTGGTCTTTCTTGCGTCACATTCCGCAAATAAAAGAACATGACTGTAAGTGTGCAGTCAAACATAAACATTTTTTTGTTTGAGGCAAATATTATATATTTTTAAAATTCTATTAGTGAAACTCATAGTGATGAGGGTTAAAGCACCCCTGTCTAACAGCAGTGCGCCTTCTCCTTAGACTTCAGTAACGACATTAAGCGAGTGCTTCGCGTTTGGTTGTTTTAATATATGTTTTGTTAGTTTCACCGTTCCAGAAACACGTGGGAAAAGTAATAGCCAACGCGTTTGATTTATGAAGTTCAAAATGAATAACAAAGCGCAAATCAGTTTTTTAATCAGATTTTAAGGATTTAATTCGGGCTCGTGATCAGACGATTAACGGTTTGAACTCCATAAGTGATAGTGCTGCTGTGCGCCATTACTGAGAGAGGTGGGTACTTTTTAAAAGTGCTTCAATAAATATATAAAAATAAAAAGTCTACATTGCGCATCCGTGCCTGCCAAACAGATTTAAACACCGGCAAGATAACAAGAGGATATGCTATACACACGTATCGTGCCCCTTGGTTAATAAATGAAATGCATTAATCAAAATAAAACATATAACATACAACTGTTGTCCTTACACTGTACAGTAACGGAAGTTTGTGGAAAAAACTTCCCCCAAATTAATACATCGTTCGCGAACAAACTTATTTTTTTAACTTTTATTATGTAAAAAAAAACACTAATGATTTTTAGCTGCTGTTCTAGTATTATAGATTACTAATAAAGAAGGTGCCTGCCTCTGGTGAACGGAATTTGTTCTTTGCAGAAAGTTAGTTCTCCAGACTTCCGTATTCTGGAAATGTAGGCTAATATGCTGAAATTTTACGTAGATTATAAAGATTTTTTTTTTTTTTTTTTAAACATTTTAGCGTTAAATTATATATTAAAAGACATTAATTGAGTATTTCCCCGTGTGGGATATAGGCCTAATTGATAATATTCAATACAATATCAATGACCATTTAGATAAGAAATGTGTGCTTTGCGGTTGCAGTTTTAAACTTTGTTCATTTGTTCATATTGCTATGCTGATGGAAAGACCGGTAACAGTGTGGTGAACTGAACAGTTGAACGTGTGGCCACTAATTGTATTCAAGGGTGTTGACAGTCCGGAGTCCCTGGTGATGAATTAACACGTGACTGATGCGGACCGTGAGGCATTAGTCGCGAGAAGGAGAAAAGGCCTCCGAGATGTCTGGGCCCCCGAATCACATGACGAGCAAAGGTTTGAAAACAAACACGCAAGGACACCCACGCACAAGTTCGATATGCAGAGTAAATTGTTGTTCTTAACGAAAGCATGTGAACGGAAAACATGAAACAATTAGGCTTTTTTTTTAGTTTATGCTGCCTAACCGTATTCCTATTTGGCACACATTCGCTATGGTTATCTTAATATGACCTAGTAACACGTGTAGCCTATGGAGTTCTAATTTGGCCCACATATGATCTGACATCCTGATGTTTTGTTTTGTTTGTTTGTCGCGGTTTTCAGAACAACAAAATATGATTTGCAAAACCATAAGACAAACGTAGTAGGCCTATTCATATTCGAAATTTGATGAGGACAAACGCTGACGCCAGTGGTTTAACGGTAGAAATTAGCAGTGAAATTGCAAGCGTATGGTTTTCAAGCGCTGCATAGCTTAAAAATGTTTTAAAAAAAATAAAATAAAAGATCATTTTGATTCATAGTGCGTCGTACCTCCTTTTCTCGAGATCGGTTGTCTATGAAACACTTTGATTGTATGCTGTTGTCTTTTCTTCTTCTTCTTCTTCTTAAAATCTTAAAAAACCCGGCCTTTTATTTGTCTTTTCGTGGATGGTCTATCATTCAGCCGTAAGATCTGTGATCCCTTTCAACCCTCTCTCCATAGCAACCTCTTGCATCCAAGCAAAAATTCACCTCGTTCAGACAAGGCCGCAGTCTTCGCGGAAAGAAAAGCGAGCATCTGGCCGTTTTCTTCACCAGCAGTCCGCACTGGCTGTACGACAGTACAACAGTTAGTCTGTTTTGCAGCGCCGGGTCGGCTTCCCACAGCGGCAGTGGTCAGTCTTTTTATAGACTGTAAAATAAGAATTACTAAGCTGTTACGCATTTTCATTAACTGCGTCTCGGAAACGGTCCTCCGGGTCTGTCACAGATGAGAAACCTGACTTGGTGCTTTAAGTCTTTCCTGCCTCATGCACCAAGCAAGAAACTTTGTACGCTTGAATGCACAACAGTAGTCTGAGAAGAAAAGTCTACAAATGTGTTTGCCTACGACATTCAATTCCTGTCTATTAAACGCCACAAGCAAACTACACGTTTTGCATAGTTAGGGAATCTTATGTCATCGCATGGTGTTGTTGGTTTGGTCAACAGATATTTGATTTGCTTATCTTGCGTCCCCGAAAAGTATGTTAACTGTTTTCAAGGCAAATTAAGTAACTTAGTTTTAGGCCTGCAGCCAACAATCGTGTGTTGGCAGTTGTACAACGCACGAACTGTTCGCGCTGAGGATTAAAGTAGGCTAGCGTTAACCCCTGATTTCATTTGTTGCTGATAGTAAATATTATCTTGTGCTTAAATTTCAGTGGACACGCGTACGATTACGAACACAGACCAGGCAAACCGCACAGGCGAGGAACTGCAATATTCTAGCCCGGATCTTCCTAAACTCGCGCAAGAATGTACTTCCCGAGAAGTCCACCTAAATATTGCGATGCTGCCCGACATATATACCTCTGAGGCCGAACAATTCTCACGACTCGCCGTTGGCAACCACTCTGTTTCTTTTCGCTGTTTTTGTATTTAAAATGCATCCGTTTCTTTTCGTTGTTATTTATTTGTTTATTTGTTTTGCTTCAAGTTCATTAAGATAGGTATACAATATGGGAGCTGGTCCGACCGTGTGTGTGCCCGCGTGTGCGCGTGCACGTGCGTGTGACTGTGTGTGTGTGTGTGTGTGTGTGTGTGTGAGAGAGAGAGAGAGAGAGGTCTCTGCTAGTCATTCTTTATATTCGCACTGTGAGAAAGTCTAAAGAACTAAAAAGAAATCTGTTTTCATTGGCCCTCCGACTCCGTCACGGATGATTAGATTAGAAAACAGATCAGATATTTCATGTTTTAGTATTTAAACTAAACACAGTTGCGACTGTTAATTTCCATACTGATGCAGATATTTTTTTTCCGTGGTAACACGTGCGTGTATGTTTATTAACCTACTTGGTCGATTTTGATTTTGATGTGATTTATTTTAAAAAGCACTGTCCTAGCCACAACCTCTAAAAAATAACCTTGATTTAAGATAGAAGGGTAGCCTATGACATTAATTTTGTATTACGCAATGATAACAGGAAAAGTAGGTCGCGGAAATATTGCCATAATTGCAGTTTTTAGGTGTAACGTTTAAAATGCAGCTTGTCTAAGTGCTTAAAACGTTATTTGCAATAATCCTTTGTTTTAAACCAGGTTTATAACGTGGTTCAAACTGAGACCACGACGCGTTTTAACTCTGCACCAATCGCCATAAAGGTAGTTTAAAACGCAAATAAAATTTCATAAACCACCGCAAGATATCGATAGCCTAGTTTGAGCCACGTTAGTCTTTAAATAAATAATTAATTGAGGTTCAACAAAACCACGCCTTTGTCGAGACCGTGACGAGCACCTACGACCCTAGTCCGCTGACTCCTTATACACTCGCAGGATTTCTCGCCGTCTCGTGCACGAGTTAACCAAGGACGCAGATTATCGAAGAATGAACTTACCGTTCAGTTGTTTTCAGATCCTGTAAGGTTTTTAAGCAACCTCTCTGCTTCGCTTATAAAATATATATCTGTGTAACGACCTCTTAAGTAAAAAAAAAGGAAAACACCATAAAGACAGACATATAAAACCTATACTTTTAACAAATCACACAGATTATAATCAACATAAGACTGATTTTCTAAAAAAAAATCTACCAGAAATGATGCCGTTTTTATAACGGATGGACCGTGTGCCTGATTGCGGAGTTTTAGACGACTGGAAAGGGAGAGATGTAAGATTTGTTTAAAGCCCCGAATTTCCATTTAAGAACGTGATTGTGTTTGCAAAGATCCCTTTCAATCTTCGCATCTCCCCCCCCACTCTACCCCTCAGCTCGCTGCAGCTGCTTTGCAATTCATAGAATTGGTAATTTGCTATTGGGACAAAACGTGAAGGGAAAAATAATCAGATAAACTGGGAAAGGAGCGGAGAAGGAGCCAGAAGCAGGAAAACACAGGATTTCTTTAAAGTTCCGAAAAATGCAGAGAAAATTGTGCAGTTCAATATCACCGTTTTTCTAGGTTTTTGCCTGTTGGGGTTTAAATATTAACTGTTTGCAAAAAAAATGTGTACGTAGATATGGTCTTGAAATAACCAACCTGCGACGTTTGTGGGTGTCAAGGTGTAGATGCAAAGCGCTTTAAGACATTTGAAGAATGTTAATATAGCACATAATAATTTGTTGTTGACTCGGACGCATATCTTTGTCCTTTATCTGTGCAATAAAACTGATGGGAGTAATCTGTCTCTCTTTTGGTGAATAGCACGAGTACTTACATAGTTTTTTGCCCTTCTTTTTTTGGTTCAAGTTGTCTTTCTTTCCCGATTGCGCAATATAATTTTCAATAAGGTGTGGTGTGTGTTCTTGTGTGTGTGTGTGTGTGTGTGTGTGGCATAAAATTAAATATAATGTAAGTGCCACATATATCCCAAACATTAAGTTCCACGAAGTTAAACTACTTGAAATGCTAATAACGCGCATAACATGCGTGCATAAAATTATTCCCCAAATTACCCAGAATATTGTAATTTAGAACCGACTAATGTAACATATTTTTTGTCATTTCTGTAATAATGACATTTATTTTTTCATATGTAGTATCAAAACCTTGCTTTTTAAAATGTATTATTTTGTGTGGTTGTTCAACTAATGTCGTGCCACAATGGTAATAGATGCCGATGATATCAGACACAGGCATAGATGGGTTTCCCTTTCATGCAAGACAATTATGCATACAAATGAACAGTACCAGCTCCCTATACTTCTTACGAAATAAACAGAAGTCTAAATTTACAGACCAATTACTATAAATATGACTTCCCTAATATTTATAAGAAGTAGGCTTCGGCTACATTTTACAAGTTGGCGAAACCCTCATAACGATAAGCTCACAGTAACGCCACACCGTATTTATTTACGTTTGTGGGAGGTCGCTATCCTGGGAGAATACAAGAATACTAATCTAGTTTAATAAGGAGAGCTCGCGCTAGCCAACGCGGACTAAAGAGGATGAAGGTGGATATATATATTTTACACTCCTTCAAAAAGATCTCTGTACTCCCCCACGTGGTTATTTGCAAAACAACCCGAATAAAACGAGCGAAACCCAATAATTTCCTGCTGTTTTTCCAGCCCTCGCTGTCTTGACTGGGAAGGGGGGAGAAAAAAACACAAGAGTGGCCAATTGCGAGTGGTCGGGATCAGCGCGCCGGCAGCCAACCAAGCGGGAGGCGCGAGGGAATACAGAATATTGGGGCGCGTGAGTCGACGAGGAGCCAATGCAAGCGAAGGAGAGGCGTGTCTTTCCTTCCTCGAGACCTCCCCGGGCAGGTTGTTGCGTTTTTGGCTCTAAAGCGCTGAGATCGCAGAGGAGCCGTCAGTTTTCGAAGTAGGAGCCATGGCTACAACAGCTCAGTATATTCCTCGGAATAACTCTTTGCCTTCCAACCCGCTCATGCATCCGGATTCGGATAGGATGCATCAGGGGACGACTTACAGAGAGGTGCAGAAAATGATGCACCACGAGTATTTGCAAGGACTTGCGGCGACCAACACGGGACATCCGATGACTCTGACGCACCACCAGTGGCTGCCCACCTCCAACACCGACTGGACCAGCGGAACCCACATTGGACAACCCGAGCACAACAAATCCGCGGTGCAGGCCACCCGAGAGGACCTGAGCAGCGGCTTTCACCACAGATCGCACCTGGTGCACCAGCAGACGCAGGGCGGCCACCACGGGTCCTGGGCGCCCGCCACGACCCACCACTTGTCCCCGCTGTCTCCCGCCTCCAATGGCCACCAGTCGCTCGTCTATTCCCAGCCGGGCTACACGAATCTCAACGCCATGCTGAGCCCGCAGCCGTCCTCGCTCCACCACGGCATGAGGGACTCGCTGCACGAAGACGCGGGTAGTCATGACAACCAGATGGAGTCGCCGCAGCAGCCGTTCAGCCACCACCAGGACCACTCGGACGAAGACGCGCCCAGTTCCGACGACCTGGAGCAGTTCGCCAAACAGTTCAAACAGAGGCGGATCAAATTGGGCTTCACGCAGGCGGATGTGGGCTTGGCTCTGGGCACCCTCTACGGCAACGTGTTTTCCCAGACCACCATCTGCAGGTTTGAGGCGCTGCAGCTGAGTTTCAAGAACATGTGCAAACTTAAGCCCCTGTTGAACAAGTGGCTGGAGGAGACGGACTCCAACACCGGCAGCCCGACCAATTTGGACAAGATCGCCGCTCAGGGCCGGAAACGAAAGAAGAGGACCTCTATCGAGGTCGGAGTCAAAGGGGCGCTGGAGAACCATTTCTTAAAATGCCCCAAACCGTCTGCCCACGAGATCACCAGTTTGGCGGGCACCCTACAGTTGGAAAAAGAAGTGGTGCGCGTGTGGTTTTGCAACAGAAGACAGAAAGAAAAGCGAATGACTCCCGTCGGGGTCCCTCACCCGAGCATGGAGGATGTATATTCACAAGCGGAGACGCCGCCTCTACACCACTCGCTACAGAGTCCGGTCCAGTGACTGTTTTCATGAACTAGCCTGTTATTTAAAAAAAGAGAGAGAGAAAATAATGAAAGGACTATGGAATTTACAGTATTTTTTTTGTTCGTTTCTTTTTCGTTTTCCTTAGGCAAGAGAAGGGGGGGGGGGCTGGCAAGGTGTCGCCGGTAGCCGGAGATTGTGGTACGATAACTGTAGATGTGCGCTGGAAATGGGTTTAAAAATACAATGATAATAACTGATTTAAAAAATCACGCGAGTTTTAAGTGAGACAAAGATTTTTATTTACCAAAATTCTATGGAGGAAAAACAAACGAAAAAAAAATGTTATAGTCAATTCGACCTTTTAATTCAAAAGGATGCGAATATCTCGAGCGGGGCAAATTTGTTTCTTGCTATGTCTTTAAAAAAAGCTGGTAGATCGCACTTAAGTCTCGGTGTTTGCCTAAAGAAAATATCAATAATGAGGCATATGCTGCGAGCAGAGTGGCGTTTGTATTCTTAAAGTCGTTAATCAGATTCATTATTATTTCTTTAATATATTGATTGTGTTGTTTGCTTCGTTTCGAAAAAAAATAACCCAACGGCTTTCCTCTTCTGCAAATTAAACGTATGCCATTTACTTTGTTTTGCTTTATATTAATTGTGTAATTTCACACATCAAAACACGAGCCTACCTTTGCCTTCGCGGTGACCCCACGAGTCGGGTGCAACTTGACGGAAATAATATCAGTGCTGACGAAACGTTCACATTTTTTCCATTCACTAACGCGAAAATGCTCAAAGAATATCACGGCCTTTTGGAAACCAAACAGAAATCAAAAGCTTTGCATTTAACAATGTGGACAGGTGCAGATAGAAGCGAGAACTAAATAGGACAATACACGGACTACTCAGTTTGAAACTTGTATAATTTTGTCGGTTTTTGTTTTGCTTTTTTGCATGGAGCACTTATTCTTTAACGTTATTGTACTGTTACAATTATGATTCTGTTTGTTCATACAGTTGTGGACGTAACTCTTCTCATTTGTGTAAAATAGCTTATTATCATGTTTACAGTTTCGAAAAGTATTTGACGCTGTCAATCTAAATCGCTGACTGTCAGGCCATCCCAACCAAACCTTTAAACATGATTGGTGAAACACGAAAAGGAAGCGGAAAGAAATATCTCAGGTAACTTAAATGCCCAGGTCGAAGTCTTACTGTTACTCTTTTTTTTTAAATACCTACCTTTTAAATTTATTTTCAGTTAGTAGGCTCTCCCACTTAGCTTATTTAACTGCACCATTGTATCGTACCCAGTATATCCTGAGGAAACGTGGAAAACGCTATAACTAAATGTAATGAAGGGACCTGTTTTAGATATATTTATTATTTTGCTCAGAACAAAAGAAAGGTAAAAGGATAAACCAGTACATTGTGTGTTATCTTGTTCATGGTCTGGCAGATTATAATGGACAGTGCGTGCAGGTAAATTCTGCAAAGGTTATTCAATCCAACGCGGAACTACTACTTTCTACAAAACTGATTTTAAAAGATAAAGTTGCCAGGATTATTCCCAATATGTAAATATGTCGAATATGTAAACATATGTATTTGTTTTGAGTTTATTGTTTTGTTTTTGTTTCTTTCCGGGCAGTTTTGTACACTTACTAATTCCAAGAAGATATTTTAATATGATTTCGTTTATGAATTTGACCATTTATATATAAATATATATATATTTATTTCCTAAATGTGTTTGGAGCTTTTTGTTTAGCTCTTTTAATGATTATGTTGCAGTGGATAAGAAATGTTTTGTTTACTACATTGGTTGTTTGTTGATTGCAAAATGTAGACTGCAAAGTCACATTTATATTTATGTTATAGTAATATTTTATTACTTACATAAAACGTATATACAAGAAAAGGTCTTCTGTCTTTTTTAGTACCAGACTCACTCATCTTCTTTTGTTGCTGAAATATTATTGTGAAACCGCCAGGTGAAAAGAAAATGTATGTTACAGAAATTCAAAGCACTCAGATTCGGACAGTGTGTTGTTATTTGGAAATCCCTGATTTACCCCCATTATAAAGTGTCAGAACCGGAAGTGTGTTCAGTTAAAACTCGTAAGACGTCATGTAAATGAAATTCAACCTTTTTTTTCTTTTCTTTTTTTTTCTTTTTTTTATAACCAAACGATGTGTTGATGTTCTGCTTAAAAACTTAGCTCGGGCAAACCACATCAAGTTCACACAACCCCCAAAAGTTGTTCACTTCCGTGTGTAATCGCAGTATTAAATTGTGCAATATTAATACGAAAATGTTTACACTGTCTTGTCATTTTGCCGACGCCACGTTCCATTCCCTGTTGTTGTCGTCACGGTGTTCATCTATTTATAAAATGGTGTCACGCGTTCGCATCCCAAATACCAGTGTGAACAAAAGCACATTACTTAGACAAGCCAAAGAGTCGGGAGGAACGCTTCGGTTTTCTTTACCTAGTTGCTTGCTGAAGTTACGGTCCTGAAAGTGTTCTCTCATAAAGTCAAACGCAGTTCTCACACTACACAGCATAGAAACATACTCAGAAATCATTTGATTGGTTATTTGTCGCCAAAATTTCCCTCCCCTTCGTTACCTGTGCTGGATCCTGAAAACGTTGGCAACTCGCACATAAATGTGCGCGCAGCCGCACACCTTAAATTGGTCTGTTGTACGTACCCGTATGACAGGTATATGCCTATATTTCTTTCAGAACTCAGTGATCGCCTGTAAGAGCTTTAAGGCACAAATAAATCATTTAGATACGGAGTGATACCCCGGCGTGACCGCAAGATGTTCAAGAACTTGAAGAGTAGGCTATCTCCTCGCTTCAAAGAAATGTGTTTTCTTTGTCACTGTTGAGATTTTTATCACGCCCATAAAGGGTTTATGTCAGTCAGCGAATTGTGGAAGATATTTCTGAGAACTGGTAATGCAGCATTACGTGGCGTTTAATGCCCGCTCTTGAAAAAAAAAAAAAAACCACCGGAGGATAACTGACAGTTTTAGGCTAATCGCTGTAGGTTAATTTACGGTTTTATGAACACATTTGAAACGTCTTAAACGTCGGCACACATAGCCTACACCCTTACCTGATTTTGCTTCAGTGTTACATTGTTTATCGTAGAAGTTGTATGCATTTTGTGAGAATTATTCGAGTGTTTTTATTGTTACTTCCTCGACTTTATATTGGGAGGACGTTCACACTAACTGACGAATATAACCGTTTCATTAGTCGTCTCAGAAAATCTAACTGTATCTACTAAAACAAAGTCAGTTACTTAAGAGGACTTCCGGAAAATATATCGTTATTTAATTCCGATTATAAAAAAGGAAATACGCATTGTTCAACAATTTTGTAAATGCTGTTTGGAATGTTTTAACTAAATTCGCGAATAACAGTGTTACACAGGAGATAGGCAATTAACCAGTTGGAAATATGTGATGACACCATACAGTTAAATCTTAGCCAGGCTAATAATTACTAATATTTTTCCTTAGGCCTATATTTGTTATCAAGTCTACATTGGAAAATTATGAAAACGCTCTAGCCTGGTTGTTTTGAGTTTGTTGAAAGTTAAATTAGTGGAAAAATAAGCAAAAAAACAAGAATCGATACTATACAAAACAAGTTGGAATTTAGACAACGCTTCAGTGTTTAATTTCATTGAATAAATTACCTTTTTGTTACATGACCAAAACGTACAGAACCACGCAATACATTAAATAAACTGCCTGATATTGACCTTGTGATATGTTCCAATATATCCTGCTGATTTCCTGATTTATTTCGGTTCTCCATATACCCCCGATGCATTATATTACATTTATTTGGTTGAGGCTAAGCGGCGTACAATAAGTGCATGCCGAAAGTCATTGGAACTACGACACTTTACATTTCAGTCTTGCGTTACATTTAGATGCCACAAATGGGATGCGGTTCCCAACACAAAATAATTAGTATTTTAAGTTCATGGGCATCAGAGTTATTTCAAAACCATGTCTTCATCCGTTGCTCAGGATTAGTGTTTCCTTTTTGAACGCGCGTAGTTCACCGTGAATGCGGCCTATAAGGGGCCTGAAGATTTCTTAATTTGGGATCTTTTAAATTGCGATTTTCTTTGCATTTCGTTTCGATAATTATCTATGTCCTGTAATTGTGTAACACTGCAAGTTGTCCTAACTGTGAAATAAAGTAAATGTGGTCAAAACAAAGTTATGTTTTATTGCCAAATCGCACTCTTACGTACCAAGTATCATAATATCATAACCTAACACATAATCGACAATTTGACATCTTGCTAACAATTTCCCGTATATACTGAATCAAACCATGCGACCCATACGATTTTTCTCACTGTCTGAATATGGCTCTTAAAATCAAATTATACGCTTGTGAGACACTTCAGAGTCGCAAACCACTGAATGCCTTGCTTTCATTCAGTCTGTGTTTATTTTTGCTGTTTGTTTTAAATCACTCTCAAGTGCCATCGCTGCTGTATTGCACATTGCGTAAGGTGTTAAGTTCCATAACTCATAATTTAATATAACACATCCGCAAACATTCGAGTAGCATCATCTAGTAAACCGGCTAGTAATGGTTATTGCTGTAGCGCGCGGAGACGTGAATATTTATTTATTTGGATGGTGATTCTCAAGCGCCCCCTGCCGCGTGCAATCAGTCAGTGCACTTTTTAGATATGATTATATTTAAGACTTACACTTAAACTTACAAGTTTATATTGGACTAATGATTGAAAAATGTTTTCAGAACTCGCGCACTTGTATTTCCCATCTGTGGGATGGTTGGTCAAATAAATTAAGTCAGCTCAATTGAGAATTGCCATTGAGAGACAAAATATCCTCTCAAATTTTGAATTATTTTCAAAAGATGCACACAGACACAAAATATAAATAAAATCATAGTAAAGTAATTAAGTAAAACCATACCAGTTCACTTGTGTAGAAACATTTAATATAAATTTGATGGCTTCCAGTAATACCATTTACTGTTTGCATGTATTTTATACACCTGTGTGTGAACAGGTCTTTTAATTCCTGAGCATGGAAAAATTAAAAGCAGGCCATCAAGGCCATTTTAGTCATATTTTAAAGTTTAAAATTTTAATTTAGTTCATTTGTATAGCACCTTCCACGTGTATGTAACACAAAATGCTTTATAGAAATAAAGCAATATTGTGTAAATTTAAACAGTACTGCACAAATGAAATAGGATAGCCTACAGCAGAGCTGCCCAACCCTGTTCCTGGAGATCTACCATCCTGTAGGTTTTCACTCTAACCCTAATTTGGCACACCTGAGTATACTAATTAGCAACTCGATGTGCTTTCTTAGGGTTAGAGGGTAAAACCTACAGGATGGTAGATCTCCAGGAACAGGGTTGGGCAGCCATGGCTGACAACAGAAATGTTTGCAAGCATTCCCCCTGAAAATTATTTTACTCAAATACACATAAAAGTCCTGACAAATATTTTAACCAAAAATGAAGATATAAAGATTTTTAAAAATGCGCAATTTCATCAGTAAAGCTTGCCAAAAAAAGCAGAGAGATCATTTAAGCTCCCAACAAGAAATTTGGTTTTAAGTGTTCAGTAGATCTGTAAGGCATCTCAGCTTTCAATAAATTATCTCTATTCTGAGGATGTACACCCAACTCTAAAGCCTGCATGTTTCTTATCCAACCATAACCATCCACATGTGTGCATAAGTTCCTCTCGTGCACATTGCTTACATTAGATTCATGCAATTAAGAGAATTTCTCATCAAGACTAACTAACGCAGATTAATTTTTTTCCCCCCATAAAATCCATTTCCACAGCTGGATATTTACCGAAGACAGTGTGCTTAGCTCAGGGGCACTGCGGCACTGCCTCACCTGGGAATCGAACCTGCAGCTCCTCGGCTTCACGCCCGGGTTTCCCAGCGTGCTGCAGGTTTGCAACGATGTGACGATCCAGGAGCCGCCTCCTCACATCTTCACGCGCGATGTTACCGAATTTCGGACACAACGCGGCTCCCCCGTGTCTGTGCTGTGTTAAAAAATGAAGAGCGGTTGTTCGGTCACAGCTTGGCTGGGAAAGAGCGGGTCTCTGTTCCTCCGGCTGGAACTGAAACCGAAGCCTTCAAATAAACATCAGTTTGCACTTAACTCTCTTAACATTTTGAAGAGTAGGTTTTTTGGAACGTTTTGAAAATTCTACGTCAGCATTCTAGAACTCCATTGCTTTCAGTTGCCAGGTAGTGATTGCTACATCAGCATTAGAATATTCAGTCAGAAAAAAAAGTTAAAGGGCGGATCATATAAAAAATGTGAGCATCAGAAGTAACGGCAGCAGTAGCATTAGCATCAGCAATAGCATTAGCACTCACGTCAGTAGCAGCAGTTGTCACATTAGCAGCAGCAGTAGCATTAGCATTGGCATCAGTAGTAGCAGCAGTAGCATTAGTACTGGCATCAGTAGTAGCATCAGTAGAAGCAGCAGTAGCATTAGCTGTAGCATCAGTAGTAGCTGCAACATTAGCAGTAGCAGTAGCATCAGTAGTAGCTACAACAGTAGCAGTAGCATTAGCAGCTGTGTTCTGTTATCCTGTTCTCTCTGTACAAGCTATACAAGCTAGAAGCAGCAGTACAGTGTGCATGTGAAAAACCCTTCTTCATGTTCAAGCCTTTCTCCTGTGGCACAAAACTATTACAACTGAATGGAAGCAAATACCTGCAGCAATGCTCCAACATCTAGTATAAAGCCTTCCCAGAAGAGTGGAGCTTGTTATAGCAGCAAAGGGTGGACCAACTCCATATTAATGCCATTTAGATGGAAGTCAGGTGTCCACATACTTTCGGCCATGTAGTGTAACTCAAGGCCTTCCCCAGTATCCCAGCAGTGCTGTAATGCACAACAGAACAGAGAGAGTGGGTGAGAGAGAGAGTATGTGTTTGCATGTGTGCATGCCTGTGTGCCTATATGTGTGTGTGTGTGTGTGTGTGCACGTGTTTGCGTGCAAGCCTGTGTGTGTGTGTGTGTGTGTGTGTGTGAGAGATAATGAGGATAGAACAGCCTATCAGAGCAATCGCGTGCTTCACACAGTACATAACAGCCACATAATAAAAACACAAGCTCGAGCACCACACGCTCTGCATGCATAGGCCACACTGGGGTTGGTTTACAGTGCTTGTTATCCTTCCGCTGAATCAGTAAAGCCACATTACGTTCATGCTGCAAGGGAACTCGAGGGTCAGAGCCAGTTTAAACTGAGAAGGTTCACACATTGTTACTTCGTATCCATTGTTGCACGTGGAGCCGGCGCAA
>NC_057933.1:3432500-3450000 GCF_018555375.3 Anguilla rostrata | reverse complement strand
TTCCAAGTTATAATAAATACAAAAAAAATCTCAAAGTAATTAAAGATTCTGAATGAAAGTGATTCTGGTGGCGTTCCTCCCTTTCTTTCCTCTCGTGAAAGTTTCTTTTTTTTTCTCCTGTATTTGAAATGCGACCCAGGGCGGCTCTCCTGCGACATCACATTTGACAGGAAGGGCTTTGTGTTCGTCATTATAATCAAGGTCCCTCATAACAACAGGGTAAGTGCTAATGGGGAAGAGGCCAATGGGGAGAGCAGGAGACCTGGCCAATGGGGAGGGCAGGAGCACTGGCCATTCAGACCAACCTGGGGTTGAGCAGCCAGCACCTGAGAGTCTACCCCTCTACATGCAGAGCAGAGAGAGAGAGAGAGACAGGGAGATAGAGAGAATGGGAAAGAGTAAAACAGAGAGAGGGAAAGAGTGCAGGGATGAGAGAGATGTTGAGAGAGAATGGGAGGGACAGAGAGAGAAAGGGAGGGAGGGAGGGGGGGGAAGTCTCCTTTCTTGCACAAAATTGAAAAAAGCGAGAAAGAAGGGGAGATTAGTGACATTTTCAACTTTTAAAACCCAATTTAAATTCCTTCATCATTTGCAGGCACATAATAACAACAACAAGAGACGAGAAGAAGAAGAAGAAAAAAAAATAACTGTGTTTATAAAAATCAAAACACCTTAAAAATCACCAACCCAAACACAGTTTGCAGCAGACTGCAGAGCTCTGGTACAGTGGAAGTGATTACTTTAGCCTGTAAACATGACGGAAAGCTCGCACAGCTACTGCGGCTGAGAGCCCCGGTTTGGACCAGACTCGAATGCAGCAGGGCCACAGGTGTGCCGCCGACCACAGCCATGCAGGGGATCTGCCCTTTACCGCCGGTTTCCATGGTGAACCCTCACTCCCGAGCCACGGACGTAAAAAGGCCTGTCACTCCTCCGTGTGGGTAAGCTCACACCGAGTGCCGGCACAATGAAGATCCCTCATAACCACGGGCACGTTACTGTTACTCTCTGCAGCGTGATTGGTCGCTCCCCTCAGACTGGGAATCCCCAATTGGCTGTCCACGCCAAGCCCCGCCTCACGCAGCCTGTCACTCAGCTGACCAGATGTTATCTTTCACACTGAGAAAGACCTCCTGGTCTGGTATGGAGCCTGGTGTGATCGCAGCTTCATCCTCATCACCATTATTATTATTATTATTATTTTGACGACTACTATTATTATTATTATTATTATTATTATTATTATTATTATTATTATTATTATTAATAATAATACATTTGTTTTTTATTGTAATTCGGCCAGTTTTCAGCAATAGTAATTAACAGTTATATCAATAAAGAATTATTGAACCGAGAGGGGGAGAGAGAGACAGAGTGAGAGTGAGAGAGAGAATGAGAGTGACAGAGTGAGAGTGAGAGTGACAGAGAGAGAGAGTGAGAGTGAGAGTGAGAGTGAGAGTGAGAGCGAGAGCGAGGGAGGAGAGCGAGGGAGGTGAGAGTGAGAGTGAGAGAGAGTGAGAGAGAGTGAGAGAGAGAGAGAGAGGGCGAGCCTTCACCTCTCCAGACTTTGGGCCAGAGCAGAGGTGCTTCATTTATCATCCCGTGTCAGGCCTGCCCCCTCCTTTTCTGAGACGGCGTCTCCATCACTCACCCCTGACACGGCCGTCGATGCCCCCGATCGTCCCCGGCAACAGTCGCCGGGGGTCGAGCGAGGCCGGGCGGAGGCGGGCCCCTGTCACCCCCGGCGATTACGCGCCGCGTTCCCATCCGTCAAACGGGGGGCCCTGCGCTCAACAGATGGGCGTCCTTTCAGAGGGGCCTTAAAACCCGCGAACAGACCGCAGACCGCGGGCCTTTAACGAGCCCGTCACGCACGCTACCCCCCCCGCCCCCCCGCCCCCCCCCACAGAGCGGGGCTCCCCCTCCCATTGTCCCAGACCAAACAAGCCAACAGCTCAGCTTTCTTTCTTTACACCCCCCTCACACAGGGGCAGGTAAAACTGACACCGACTTTCTCGCCTGTAACAGGCGCGTGCAGGCCGTCTGTTAAAAGCCGAAATGTAACGTCCGCGAGCTACAAGCAAGAAGCAGAATAATCAAGTGGCGCTTGGCGCACGACCGTAGCAAAAATTAACATTCGGAAGCACCCGGGAATCTCGTCGGAAGCACCCGGAATCCTGTCGGAAGCACCGGGAATCCTGTCGGAAGCACCGGGAATCCCATTGGAATTGTTCTCAATTGCACTCCCACAGAGTAAAATATCTGGTTTTTGTTTTGTTTTGTTTTTTCCTCTTTCGCCGTAGAACAACGGCAGCTCGGCGGAAACAACGGCACCATTGTGCCGTCCTCTGCTTAATTACATATGTATGTGTCGATGGCGGGAAAACAACACAAACAAACGAAGGCACGCGGCGCCGCCACCAACAATAACATTGATCGCCGCTCCTACGCCACACGGGCCGAGCGTCGGCAGACCCCTGCGTCCCGTCCAAGAGCCGACACCGGGAACGCTCAGGGAACGAGACTCTCACTGGGAACACTCCCGGAACACGACTCTCACTGGGAACGCTCTCCGAACGCGACCCTTTCACCGGGAACGTTCCCGAAACACGACTCTCACTGGGAACGCTCTCCGAACGCGACCCTTTCACCAGGAACATTCAGCAAACTCGACTCTTTCACCGGGAACACTCCACAAACGGGACTCATTCACCAGGAACGCGCACCAAATTCGATTCCTTCACCGGGAACACTCCCTGAACAAGACTCTTTCAAGAGGAATGCTCATCGAAGGTAACCGTTTAACCGCAAAAGCTCGCCATGCTGAGCGATCGCCATTCTTTCACCGGAAAAGCTCACCGAACATCCCTGCTCACCCATGAGCCACTGCTCGTGTGTGTGTGTGTGTGCGTGGGTGAGTGTGTGTGTGTGTGTGTGTGTGTGTGTGTGTGTGTGTGTGTGTGTGTACCCTTCTGTGGGAAAGAGCAGAATGTATAGTGTGGTGCACACTCAGATCTCAGATTAGATAGAGCACCTCCAGCTCAGTGGGGGCACAAGAATGGCCTTCCCAGGGTTCAGAGCCCCCCCCTCCCCCCTCCCCCACATCAGAAATAAGAGTGAGAATGTCGGGGGTCAGCAGGGTGGGGTCCCATATGCAGGCCCCCGTGAGGCCCCTGTGAGGCCCCCCACCCCCCCCGACCCCCACCCAACATCCCCGGCACCCCCCTCCCTTTCACACACAGTGCCCTCTGAGTGTCAGAGAGGCCCTGTTAATCTCTCCCTCTATCTCTCTCCTCCACTCTCTTCCTCTCTTTCTCTGCCCTCCTCTAACTTTCCGTCTCTCGCTCCGTCCGTCTCTCCTTCCTTCTTTCTCTCTCTTTCCCTCTTTCTCACCTTCCCTCCTCCCCCTCAGGCTCATTCCCCCCATCTCTATCTCCTGGTCTCTCCTTACCTCTCTCCCTCACTCTTTCTCCCGTCTCTCTCATTCCACCCACTCTCCCTCTCCCTCTCCCTCTCTCCGTCCCTCCCGTCTCTTTCCCTCTTCTTCTCCCTCGCTCCCTCCCTCCCTCCCCGGCTGTGGGACTCTGGCATCTGTGCAGGGGACAAAGGGACCCAGTGTGGGGGGTTTTGGGGGGGGGGGCAGGCATGCGGGGAGCGGACGGGGCACAGATGTCGCTGGGGCTGGGGCTGGGGGATGAATGGCGGCCCTTCAGCCGCGGCGGGACGGTTCGGGGGGTTCGGGGGGGGGAACGCGTCGGCTGGCGGGCGGGCGGGCCTACGCACGGGCCGCTGAATCCCGCCATTCACGCGGTTGGAGGAGACGAGCGTGCGAGACCGAAACAATGACCTCTCTATTCACTCTCCCTCTCTCAACCTCTCCCTCCCTCCCTTTCTCTATCTTTCTCTTTTTCTTCCCTGCCCAGCTCACCCCTCCTTTCTCCCTCTCTCTTTTCTCCGCCTCCTCTCTGGCATTTTCATTGTTATCGGGCCCTAATCCCGCGTGCTGGAGTCAGCGGGTCTAAAATGTGCCGGCGGGTTATCACGCCCGTCCCCCCCCCCCCCCCGCCACCCCACCCCCCCTCCTGTCCTCAGGAAGAGCTGAGAGGGGAGGGGGGGGGGGGCTCCTGACTTTTTGAAAAGGGCCTTTCACAGATGCGTTATAAATCACGGCGTTCTGAAAGCCGTCGGTGGCGTAAGGAGAGAGGGACGTGAGCGAGCGAGAGGCTGTCCTCGTGCGTCGCGCGTTTCCACCGCTGCGTACAAATCCCTCCGTAATGAGTCTCCCCTCCCGCGCTCACAGGCCTCATGCAAGGACCTTTTATTTCAAATTTTGTTTAAAAAAAAAAAAACAACAATTTGAAATAGTTTTAGAAACAGGCCAATTGACGGCGGTGACGTAAAACGCTCTGGGGTCCCGTTCAGGGAAAAGAGGAAGAAGAAAAAAACGAACCCGAGGCCAGAGGCGGGCGGTGATTGATCAGGGGCGATAATTTTATGATTGATCCATTGATCAGCCGTCCGACGCTCCGCTTCTCTCCGTTAAGACAAGACATACGGGCCCAGCAGAGGGGTGTTAAACAGGAGAGTGCTGGAGACGCACCGCTACACACACACACACACACACACACACACACACACACACATAATATTCACTACCACACAAACACACAGACACCACACCACGTACACACACACACACACATACACACGCACGCACACACAGACACGCACGTACGCACGTACGCACACACGCACACACATACACACGCACGCACACACAGACACGCACGAACGCACACACACACACACACACACGCACTCACACACTAGCACATACGTACATACACACACACATACACGCACGCACGCACGCACTCACACACTAGCACATACGTACACATATATACACACACAGAAACACACACATATACATGCACACACACACACACACACACACACACACGCATACACTCTCTCACACACTCTCACACACACACACACACACACGAAAACACACACTCACACACATACGCACAAAAACACACACACACACCACGTAAACATGCACGCATACACATACACACATACACTCTCATATACACACATACACACCTTTTCATGCACACTACACCACGACACCACACAAGACACACACACCGTTCACGCACACACCACACTCTCACACACACACACACACACACACCCCCGCTCCTCATAAGTGCACACACACCGCAGGGTCACGTGCGAATGAGCAGCTCTTTCTTTAATAAGCGTTTCAAGGTGATTCCCATAAAAGCTGCGCATCCGGGGCTGATATTCATCCAGTCCCACACAAATCACCCAGGCGGGCACGCCGGCGCTCATTAGCCATGGTGGGATAATGCCGGAGCGGACCCGCGATTCGTACCGCCGTCCCCCCGCGCGCCTCCCCGCCCCGCCGCAGGTCCCCCGGCTCCCCCCGGCGCGGCGGTAATTGCACCTGTTCGGGCGCCAGGAGATCCCGCTCCGCTTCCCCTCCTCCCCGGATCCGTAATTCCGGCCCCGGCATTCCCAAATCCGATCCCGGAACGCCGAGCGGTGATCCCCGGGGCGGAGCGTAAGCCGTTCCTCACCAACCCCCACCAACCCATCCCCCCCCCCCGCGCGCGCGACACCCAGGGGGAGGGGGGCGGGGGGCAGGGGGCGGGGGTGTGTACCTGAGGCCTGTCACCTACAGGCTGAAAGCTAGAGAACACAGAACAGAGAATTAATGGCAGAATCATCATCATCATCTTTATCATCATCATCATCATCAACATCAGGGGTTGGCAGTGTTAAATTGTCCAGGCAGGTCTTTGTGGACAGAAATGACCCATAACTCAATTAGCAAATTACACTGCATATCCCAGCGCTAGTTTAGCCACGGTGTAGACCACAGCAGACCACTTTAAACAGGAAGCTACAGAACAACAACCTTCAGCTGCTATTCGTGAGCTTGTGTAGAAGTGCATCTAAAATGTCACGTCATGGGAAACGGTTGGCGTGGGGTCACAAATATGTGATTATAATGTTCTTAACTGAACACCAGCCTCCAGTTCATCAGAACGTAAGAACACGGGATGACAAGAGCAGGCCACTTAGCCCATCGCAGCACCAGAACCGACAGCACTCCGACGTCTTACATCACATTACAGGCATTTAAGCAGACGCTTTTATCCTTAAACAACTTATTTTACATAGCATTTACACTGCATCCATTTACACATCTGGATATATACTGAAGCAATGCAGGTTAAGTACCTTGCTCAAGGCCACAACGACAGTGCCCTCCCCGGGAATCGAACCTGCAACCCTTCAGGTTACAAGACCAGCTCTTTACCCGTTACACTACACTGCCGCAGCCCAAACGGAAACGCACGCTCACCCTGGCCCCGCGTACCGCAGGTCTAGCCTCCCGCCGTCGCACCTGACAGCCCCATAAAAAAAAAAAAAAACGCTTTGCCACGATTTGCTTTGGCACGGACTGAAGGCGAGCGACGCGGGGACTCGAGCGGCAACCCCGGCGCGTCGCCCGCTAAACGGGCCCACGGCTCGGTAAATAAATAACGGCGGAATGCTTTGACAGCCCCTCCATTCTTATGCAGATTTCTCTCTCTCTCTCTCTCCCGCAAACGGGCGAACGGGGGGGAACAATGCGCGACAATTTTCGGAGGCTTCGCTTAAAAAAAAAAACCCGCCGTTTGTCACCTCACGCTCGTTCCAGCGCCACTTGAGTGATTTTCAAAAGTCATTTAAAGAGTAATTTTCCAGTCAAGACTCTTTCAGAAGGCACTCGAGGCCTGTCAAGCCATTTGATACTAATCGCTTAAGTCAACCAAGTCGTAGAATTAGTAAATTTAAGCACCAGTTGTTTTTTTTTTTTTGTTTTTTTTTTTGGGAAGTTGTAAGATAATTATTTGAGCTATATGTTCATTTTTAAGGGGGGAGGGGGGGAGGGGGACAGCTTTTAGACTAGAACTTCGCTTTCCACGCAGTCGGAACGAGATTTATTTATATATTTACTTTTTTTCCTTTTTGGAGTAGGAAAATTATTGTTATTCAGTCAACACAGCTACAATGCTCAGGATTACCCTGCTATTTTTTTTTTTTTTTTACAAAGAAAAAAAATTTTTTTCCTGTCTTCCAGCATAATGCACTTAAAACATGGTTCATGGCATCTTGTCTTTGCACACATGCTCATAATGCATTACTGTACATCTACAGCGCTGAAAGAATCCATCACTGCTGGCTCACCAGAACAGCAGGTGAGTGTAAGAGGTAAGAGTCACAGCTGCATTATGGGAAAACCACAAGTCCTCATGGTGCGACTTACAAGCTATTTCCATTAATGATCAATATTTTTGTTTGTGAATCGCGAACTTATGAAATTATTTTTTGTTCTTTTTAAAATACGCATTCCTTGTCTCAACTTGAAACTTTACTGGTTAGACAGCCAGAAAACTGTTGATCAAATGCCCAGGCAATTTGCAAAACATGCATATTTTAGAGCACAATCTTATTATACAGTATATATATCATTCTGTATAATATCTTCCGTCCTGTTCATGGAACAGTTGCCATACGTCTAATTCATCATCGCGTACATCTTATACTAATGTTGTCATAAATTATATGATGATTATTTCAGATATATATATTTTTTGTAGGGATAATCTCTCAGAACCATCAGATTTGGCCGTGCCAGTGATAACATACAATCTGCTCACACGCAGATAAAAACTCTACAGAGCAGACTACACCATTGTATACTGGAAGAAACATGTCAGAAATGATTTAGGGCAATAATTCCATTTATCAGTGGAAATCACAAAAAAAAAAAAAAAAAAGATTCTCATTTAATCTCGGAGTGCGGTGATTTAAAAAAAAGAAAAAAAAGAAACATTCATCATACATATTGATTAAAAAACAACACCGCAGAAAAGTCCTAACATTATTGCCTGACCTCTGAGAACAATTATCTCCCGCACTGGGTTCCCTTCACACGGTGCGTTGATTAAACTTGCAGGTAAAAATCAGGGAGATTCACCTGGTGAGGGAAGAAAAAAAAAAAGCCAGAAAAAACAGACGGCCAAAACCAGTAAGACCGATAAAAGAGCTGAAAAGCTCGACGTCACCCACACTGACCACCGACGGATAAACAGACAGGAAGCTCACGCACAAGGCCGGAGGAATCACACCGAGTCAGGAGAACAAAGTCAGGCCAGGCTCGACTCAAAAAAGTCCAGAAGCTTATTTCCAAAAGGCCTGTCAGCTACAAAGAGAACCATGTAGAGGGTTTTTTTATTCACAAAAAAAGATTTAACACCAAAACTCTCAGCGTTAAATAAGCTCAAACAGAGTAAATACAAGTCCAATAGGGGCTATTTGTACTCAGTTGGTGCCAGAAATACTGTATTATGCTTTTCACACTGTACGTAGTTAACCCAGGGTTATCTTGGTTACCCTGGGTTAAAGTTAACCCGAGGTTACCCTAACCCCTTTTCCACACCGTTAACCCATGGCTAAACCCTAACCCAGGGTTAATGATTCACACGGCGCCTGGTTAGCCCCGGGTTGAATGTCGGTTGATGCGCGTAATCAATATTTACATTCTGTAAGGAAGCGCGTTCGCTCGCGCGCGCCAGTTTCACAAAGCAACAGATGGCGCCTCTTCAGCCCCGTTTTTAAAACGGCGTTAAAGCACAGGAGAGAGAGAGAGAGACGGTTACACCCGAAACACGTTACACTCGGGCTCCTGCTCGCTTTGTGGTGACGTCGTGGTGAAGCGCTGTGATTGGACCGCAGAAATATTCCGACATATATTACGATCATTGTTTATTCTAACCTCAATTCACACTGGCAACAATTAGAACCCACGTTTACAGGGATAGCCTCCAAAAATTAGGGGGTAAAAGAAGTTGTAGTAGTAGTAGTAGAAGATGATGATGATGATGAATGATGATGATTAAGCAGATGATGGTGACGATGAAGATGGTGGTGAAGAAGAAAAAGATGACGAAGAAGATGATGACGATGCTGAAGAAGATGATGATGGCGACAAAGAAGAAGATGATGATGACGAAGAAGATGATGACACAGAAGAAGAAATTGCCTGTGCTTAAATGTCTGCCCTCTCTTCTGGGTGTGTATGCTCGTGTTTCCTACTCATAGTTGTTCATTTGATGAAGGTTTCGTAAACCAAAAACGTCACACATCTACCCAATAAACCAGATAAACCAGTATTTTCCATACTGGAGTTTCTCTAAACCCATCAGGTGCCCTGAAAAGTTTTCAGTGTCAAATAAATAACATCAAGCCAAAGGCTTAAAATACAAGACTACTGCCCAGCAGTAATAATGGCACTGTACTTCAGTGTAATTAATGAGAATCAAGCGCGTCTGTCTGATTACCAGAACGCTTCAGGTTGCTCGGGCCATGTAAACACTCACACACACACACACACACACACACACACACACACACACACACGCTCTCACACACACACACACACACACACTCTCACACACCGCCCACAAGTCTTTTAGCTCAAACCCACCCTTAGCCCCCTGCTTTTATTTTTTGCACCGTAGACACCGAGAACTTTTTATTATTTCTGCACAGCAAGTTCTAATTAATAAATTAAATATTTTTTTCCAGCCTTACCCTGTCTGTGAAGTTTTCCTAATTTTCTAAGTGGATCTTCATCAGGACATTCAAAGAACACACAGCCACACACACACAGCCCCACACATACACACACACACACAGCGACACACACATGCACACACACACACACAGCCACACACACACACTCACAAATACAGACACGCAGTTCAACAGTTCAATCTACCCAACTGGTTTAGAGTAGTTAAACTCTGAACCTGGAACTGAAACACTGGAAGACAACCAAAAGTGTGTTCTTGGGGCTAACGTAGCATGTGAGCGCTACACCTTCTCCGGAACCACTTTGCTCTGTACTGAACGATGAGAGTTAAGTCCGTTTAATAACACCCATCATGCTTTGAGAATGGAGACCTCACAGTTCTCACACGGGGGGGGGGGGGGTGGGTGGTACTGAGATGTAAGCACGGCTATTCTCCTTCAAACCCTGCCAGAAGACACCCCAACCCACCCCCCCATCCCAGGAAAGCAATGACAGAATGTTCGAGGGATGGGTTATCAACATCTAAAGGTGCAAGAGGGAAAATGTCAGAGATGAAGAAGAAAAAAAAAAAAACTACAATGGAAAGATCTTCAGTTTCCCGGCGATATTGGACAGGGGGGATGAGGCACTGGATCGGATGATCGCCATGGTTTCCCCAGCAGCACAGGGGCGGATCATCGCCATGGTTTCCCCAGCAACACTGGGGAGGATGATCGCCATGGTTTCCCGGTAGACGGGGAGCAGGTACCGACAGCTACCGCAAGACGGAATATTCCAGAAAACCCCTTAAACCGTGGCAGGGCGAGCCAGGGGCCACTTCCACCACAACGTAACGAGCTTTCCGCCCCGTACCTGGAACCCGAGATCCCGTTTAGTCTCCAAAACGTTCAACTGCTACCTGAGCGCCACTTTTCAACGGGACAAATTGCTCATCAGCCACTGGAGACAAATCACCAGCGGGGCCAGATTAATATGGCAGTTAAAGGGGGGGACAAAATAATGAATGAATAAATAAATAAATAAATAACCGTGTAAGCCTGTAATCACCATGCTGTCCGTGTTGCGCTGGTAGGATGTGGAATTACAACCAACCGCGGGACGAGGAACGAAACACCCGAAATGTCCGAGCGCATAAATCTCAGATGCAAAGAAGGGTATTACTGCGGGGGGGAGGAAAGTAAGGGGAGAGAGATTAATCTAAATAAAGACACAAATACTATTCTCTGCAGATAAGAATCCCGGGAACAAAAGCAGAAGAGATAAGGCCCCCCCCGCCAACCCCCTCCAGTGCAGGTGAGTGTGCAGCTCAACGCACCTTCCCCATGCAGATTGAGCACAGTTCAACCTCGGGGGGGGGGGGGAGGGACCAAGTAAGGGGGGGGGGGCACGTTGCTCCGGTAACCCGATGTTGATGTGTTCCTGCTCACCCCCAAACTCGCTGCAGTAAGGGGGAGAGAGAGAGACGGAGAGATACAGAGAGAGAGAGAGAGGGAGAGATACAGAGAGAGAGAGAGGGAGAGATACAGAGAGAGAGAGAGAGAGAGAGAGAGAGAGAGAGAGAGATACAGAGAGAGAGAGGATAGAGAGAGAGGAGAGATACAGAGAGAGAGAGAGGAGAGGGAGAGATACAGAGAGAGAGAGAGAGAGAGAGAGAGAGGAGAAAGAGAGGGAGGAAGAGAGAGAGAGAGAGAGAGAGAGAGAGAAGAGAGGAGAGAGAGAGAAGAGAGAGAGAGAGAGAGAGAGAGAGAGAGAGAGAGAGAGGAGAGAACAGAGAGGAGAGATAGAGAGAGAGAGAGAGAGGTCAGAACATGAAGGGACTGATTACCATGCCTCGCACGGATCCATTACACCACAGAGAGGGGGGTGGGGGGTGGTGGGGGGGGGGTGGGTTGGGGTGGCGGGGGGGTTGATAGCTAGAACACAAAAACAGAAAAAAGAGGCTTGTTTCAGCAGGAATCGGGCCCGGGCCGGGGTAGAATGGGAGCGCTGTCTTCCCGCCGCCCATTGTCCGGGCTCCCCGGGGCCAGCCGGTGGGCGGGCGGCTGTGGACTTGAGGGAAACATTATCTCTCCGAGGCAAGTTCGCCGGGCCCGGGCGAAGCCAAACTGGCACAAGTGCGGTGTCCTCTGGGTAATTCACCCCGTGAGTGGCCCTTGTTCCGGGGAGACAAAGCGGCCGCTTGTTGGGGAAGAGGGCCCGGCCTTTGGCCCGCCGCTCCCTCCTTTCTTCAGAAGCAGCGCAGCGGCTACGAGGGTTCATGGCCAGACACGTGTTGGCCATTAGTGCCCCCCCCCCCATCTCTCCCCCCCCCAACAAAGACCCGCTTCAGCGCAAAATTTTGAGTTCCATAAAAACATTATTGTCCAGCTCCTGGGACAATTTATCCACCCCACAAAGGGATAAAACCAAAATGTTAACCCTCAACTTTTTCAGGCGAATTTTTGAAATTCTGTCCCTTCTATAGCCAGCTGCCCACACATCGTTCTTCTTTTGTCGCAACCTCCCCCCCCTGCCCACCCCCACCCGCCACTGTCACCACAGCCAGCAGGAAGGTATTTAAAACATTGCGTCAAAGGCACAGTCATGAAGAGCCGTTTTGTTTTTTGTTTTGCTTTTTTGCTTTTTGAATTGAAATATCAATGCAGCGTTCTCCCCCACCAAACCAAGCTCCATTAGCAGGTCCTACCCTCCCCCTACACCACCCACCACAACACCAAGACCTCCACTACACCCAGCTCACACATCAACACACCACACCCCCACACACACAATACACACACCACACACTACACACACACACACACACACACACATACACACACCACACCCCACACCCACACACCACACACACACACCACACACACACACACACACACACACACACACACACACTACACACTCACACACTCACACACACTCACACTCACACCACACACACACACCATCACACACACACTCACACTCACACACACTCACACCACACACACACTCACACCACACACACTACACTCAACACACACACGCACACTCACAACACACACTCACAGCACCCCACACACACACACTCACACACACCTCACCATACACCAACACACACCACACGCATCACCACTCACACACATACACACTCACACACACGCACTCACACACCACCACACACACACACACACACTCACGCACTCACCACACCACACACACACACGCATACACACACACACACACACACACACACACACACCACACTCACTCACACACACAAGTCACGCACCGAAACACACAACAACACACACACATACACATACACGCACGCACACGCACACGCACACACATACACACACACATACACACAAATACACATACAGGCACATGCACACACACACGCACGCATGCACGCACACACACATCGCACACAGGAAAAAAAGAAAAGAAAATGCAGACCAAGTACCAAAACAGGTTGGGACACTTACCATCATAAATTTTCAAACATGGTCCACTCTACGTAGCCATGCCCCTGCAGAGTGTGCCTGTTGAATGAATAGACAAGGTCACGTCAGCCTATTAACCATATTAAAATCTCGCAATTATGCTAATTGACGAGCCCTAATGCAACTTCAGGTAGTCGCACTAACAATGATTCATAATGGGCTACTTCGCGGTCATGAATTAACGGTCCATCCAGGTCTGCCTTGCCTGGGCCTCCCGTGACGTTTTTCCCCCAACACCGCCTGGGTAAGCTAAGGGCCTGAGCACTAAGCAAGGCCGGGCATTAGCCTAATGAGATGCATCATCGGGCTCCATTCTCTCCCCTGACCTGGACAGTCTGTGAACGTCCAGGGCCACTCGGTAACACACAAACGCAAACCAGATTTTAAAAATAACAGAAATGGTAAAAAGCGAAGGCTTTCTTTGAAAAAAATTAATGAATTTTTTAAAAAACCTGGGAACGGCTTGACCTGCGTAGAATTGGGGGGGCGGGGGGGAGGCAGCAAGGGGGGGGGGAGCAGTGGTGCGGCTGTACAGGTTGGTACACCATAAAGAGTCCAGTGGGGGACCATATGCACCAAATAAAGAGTTGATTTAACACTGAACTTTTCACTGTGTAGCCTACTGCTACACCAGACCGAAGGAGAATGAATTAATGAATCATTGCATATATATAGAATGTTTTCACATGCTCAAAGTGCTTTACAGTGATGAGTGGGAACTCACCTCAACCACCACCACCATGCGTAGCGCCCACCTGGGTGATGCACAGCAGCCATTTTGCGCCAGAACACTGACCACACATTAGCTATGATGGTGAGGGAGAGAACATTTTTTTTTATGCCAATTAAATCAGGGGGTGATTAAGTGGCAAGTTTGAGAGTGCCAGGTTGGGAATTTAGCCAGGGACACCAGGGAACCCCCTACTCTTTGCGACAAGTGTCCTGGGGTCTTTAATGGCCACAGTGAGTCAGGACCTCGGTTTAAACGTCTCATCCGAAAGACGGGACATGTTACGAGCCTAGGGCTAGTCTATAACTGCACAGCAGTTGGAGAGATACAGTGGGTATGACGAAAGCTACTGCGTACGTTAGGCTACTGTTTCGAGCCCAGCCACCGCTGGCCCTCCGCTTGCCTTCCCCCAGTCCCTGTTCCCTCCAAACGGTCTTGGCTCGGTCCTTGCTCTCCTTTTCATCCTCTTCTCGTAGAGGACAAACATCAGTTCCATCTCTCTTCCCCAGCGCCAGGCGCCATCCATATTCATGAGTCCCTTTTTAAAATATCTGATAGCAGCCAGGCTACAGCCTGTCGAGCTCCAAACGCAGAGCAACACGCGCCGGTCCGGCCCGGCTAGAAAGAGAGAGAGAGAGAGACGGTGGCCTTATCTGGGCCCCGCATCGCCAGAGTCCGGGGCAGATAGCATCAGCTCATTGGCGGGGTATCGCTTTCAGCTTAATTAAACCGTAAGTGTGACCGCTAAATGAGAGAGGAATCCTTAAGTGCCGTATTTACCTTCCCCTGACAGCTCGCTCCTTATCTCCGAGCTCGAGTGCGGTCGCGAGGGAGGAGCGGCGGCGTTTTTTAAAGGTGCTGTAATCTCACAGGCACGCGTCCCTCTTCCTCTTTGTGTTTACGGCTCGGCCACGGAGGGTAAACGGCTCCTCCGCCTCATTTTAATTAGGTTTTTTTTTTTTCTCTCCCCCTCCCCTCGCGCAGATCGCTCAAACTGCTGCAACGTAAGACGCTTTGTCTGGCGCGGACACTGCGCTGACGTGCCCGGGCGCGTGCGGCTTCTCCACAAAGCGTGTCACGGCGAGGGTCGGCCGCTGTCGCGTACGTTGTAATTGAAATGAATTGATTAATAACGGTGCCATCATGCTCGTGTCATTCTCAATAATTCACACAACGGTGAGGACTTGATCAACTGAAGCAAGACACCGGGTAATATGACAGACACAATGTGCTGGAACGCGAAGGATCAGCCCCTTGTTAATTCACGCTCAATTCACCGATAATAAATACGCTTAGAAGCAGTAGACCGCACGTCATTTTGTTCCGTTACGCATCCAGTTTAGTTTCATATCAAATTTAACATTAAACCGCAATTCAACGCGGCATTGTGCCAATCTGTTTTTGCGTTCCGGGCCGTAGCCTATTATCCATGAAACCAGGAAGGAAAACAGCATTTCAACTTGAAATGACACGATTCACGCAGTATCGTGTTTCAAAACGAATGACAGCATACAACGACGGCCTGTTTTTTAAAATGTTTTTTTGTTTTGTATACTACTGACAAATGATATTATGTGTGGAAATGTAATGCATAAAGCACCAGTTCTGAAGAACTTTATACTTGTTCCTTCTTTACAGAATGGTCCCAGAATTTTTTTCTTACTCATTAGAAACATTAGAATTGCTGACAGGCAAAAAATCTTTAAAAAATAATAAAAAATAAAAAAAGCATTTATAAGCTTCATTCTCAAGAATATCTTTGTTCTCCTTCCAATACAATTAGACCGGCATTTTAATACTGCTTCATCCGCATGCACCTGCGCATGTGCACGGGTGTGTGTGTGTGTGTGTGTGTATGTATTTTAATATCTACAATATTAATGTGTCATTTTACAAGCCTTCCCTCTGCTTTTCCACCTTTTTAAAGCAAACCCTCCAGCCAATCAGAAACCTAATCTGTCTGACATATAAAACTATATTTGACAGGGACAGATTCAACACTAATAATTAATTATTAATAATGTTAGAGAAACAGGTACAAACTCACAGGTAGCATAACTCAGTTCATTCACCTGTTATCACTCAATTGTATTAACTAATCTTTTTATATATAAAGCAGTACACATTGATTTAATATATTTTTGATGTGTTGATGTTTGTTTTTGTTTTTTTGTTTTTGGTTCATGCCAAAAATTCTTTTTTTTTCTTTTTTTTTAAACTGAGCCAAGTTGTGAGAGGGAAGAAAATGAGTGAAGTTGTAAAGACAAGAAGAGAAGAGAGAAAAAGAAAGTGAAGGTAAAAGGGTAAAAAGAAAGAAGTAAAGGAGGAGGACAGGATAAAGACAAAGATGGAGGTTAGTAAAAACATGAAGGGAACAGAGTGAATGAATACAACGTGTGAGAGAGAAAAGCATAAGCAATAGATGAGAGAGAAAGAGAGAACAGAAATTATGATTGAAGAATATCAGAGGTGGGGTGGAAATGCAAGCTGGAAGATAAGAAAAAGATGAGAAGAATCAGGAAAAGAGGAGATGTATAAAGACAAGGAGATATAAAGAAAGAGAAGAACGTGAGAGGTGAGCAAGGAGAAGGCGGAGATGAGGCATGCGGGAGGAATGAGAGGAGGATGGAATGAGGAGAGGAGAAGAGAGGACGGATAAAAAGGCAGATGAAGAAAGAGCATGAGGGAATGAAAGAAGGGAGAGTGATTAAGAAAGAGGGGGGAATAAGTGAGGAAAGGGGGTGATTGAGGAAGAGCAAGTGAGAGAGGCAGAGAGAGAGAGGGAAAGAAAAAGGGAGGGAGAGAGAGATAGAGAGAGAGGGAGAGCCAGATATATATATATATATATATATATATAGAGAGAGAGAGAGAGGGGCAGAGAGTGAGATAGAGAGACAGATGTAGAGAGAGAGAGAGAGGGGCAGAGAGTGAGATATGTATAGAGATAGAGGCAGAGAGAGAGAGAGGGGCAGAGAGTGAGATAGAGAGACAGAGAGAGAGAGAGAGAGAGAGAGAGAGAGGGGCAGAGAGAGAGAGGGGCAGAGAGTGAGACAGAGAGACAGAGAGAGAGAGAGAGAGAGAGATCTCCCTCTCATTACACACGCACAGTGCTCTGAGGCTCTCCCACACCTCCAGGCTCGGCTGAGCTCGGTCTCTGGCTGCCAGCTCGTCTCCCAATCACGCCTGCAATCAGAGCCTTTAATTAGGTTAATTAATTTGTATCAGCCCTCGTAGGGACGGTTGATGAGGCAGGCATAACAGCACGGCACTTGGACTCCTTACAACCAAAAAAAACAAAAAAACAGGCCCACCCCACCACCACCGCCTCCGCCACCACCACATCTCTCTCTCTCTCTCATTCTCTCTCTCTCCATCTCTCTCTCAGAACCCAGCAGAGAGAAGACAGGGTCGTAAACCACAGGGCCGATCTCGCACACCCCCGCCCCCCAAACCCCCCTCACACCCCCACACCCCAACCGCCCAACCCGCCACCCCCTGCTCCCCGGTAACCAGCCCGTATTCCTTAAGGGGGTGGGGGTGCGGAGGGAGGAGGTGGTTTAGAGGGGATTATACGAGCCCCTTGGGGGTAGAGGGTGGGGGTGG
>NC_057933.1:3325000-3422500 GCF_018555375.3 Anguilla rostrata | reverse complement strand
ATTATATCACGCCCAACAGCAATTAGTCACATGCAATTAATCACACATTGTAGCTTAATGGGCGGCATGAATAAGAAATGCCAGTATGAATATTGTAATGGTCAACATTATGTGTGTGAATGATCTTTAATTGACTGATAAGGGCCTCAAATTCTGAATTATGAAGTGTTAAGTGGGTGTAATTTGGACTGAAATATATCAATTATTTTCAAGAGCCAACTTGACAAATGCAATTGACCCTGGGTTTGATCAAAAGAGCACACAAAAGTAGAAAGTTTAAACACCCCCCCCCCCCCCCCCCAACTCAAATCATCCCATTCCTTTGGGAGTCAAACCAACCCCCAACCCCCCCCCCAAAAAAAACCTTTTGAAGATTCATCAGAAACAAATGTAGTGCTGTACACTTCAGATGAGATGCACTACTGCCATCTAGTGACACCACAACAGCACTGCGAGTGTGTGTCGACTTTATGATCACCATTCGCAAACTCAAAATGACCAAATATTTATGAATTAACTGGATCATTCTTGAGCATTATATCGACTATAAAAAATAGAAAATCATTTAGTATGACTTCACCCATGACTACACAATGATTTTCACAAATCACCCAAGTTCCTTCCTATACACGCTTGACTATCTTGGAAAACGAACGTTTTTTATACGAAACATGCAGCCGTTCTGTCAGGTTTTTTCCCCCCTGCTTTTTAATTTTGTGTTGTTTTTGCATTTTTATCTGAGCATTACTTCTTTTGACTGAACAAACTTCATCATGCAGGTCATACAACTTAATATTTAAGCCTCCTGGCTAGATCATTACCGACAAAAAAGAATGTCTTCTCAAAACTTATCTAGTTAAATGCAAGGTAAAAATACTAACATAATAAAAGTAAGAAATGACAGGAAAATCTTTATTTTATACACAAAGCCTTTCACAGGGGCTCTTATAAACAAGCAGCAAATCATAAATTCATTAGTCTGGACTAATAGGCTGAGAAGTACAAACACTCAGTAGGCATCTTGAAACCGAGCAAGGAATTTCCAAGCCAATCAGAGTTCAGTGGTCCTCAGTCACCTTCAGTGAAGCTTCCCCCAGCGCCTGAAAATGGCCGCCGTGGACGCGTTCTGACCAAGAACTGACCCAGGATCAGGTGACGGCTGTTAAATCACTGACCATACTGTGGGTGGGGTTAGGCCAGGGCTGATCCTGAATCAGTTAGCTGGGGGAGCAGGAGGCGCCCAAGGGCAGGGTTTACACCCCTCCCGCCATTCTCACCGCTTCCTCTGGGCCTTAAACTTGTAGATGGCGGGAGCGTTGGTGGTCTCCTTCTTCACCTTCACCTTCTTAGTTTTATCCTGAGGAACAAAGAGATATTACCTACAGTCTGTTCAAATCCAGAGATGGGAACAGCATATCCGACGGGAAAGACCATTCACGTAATGGAACAGATATCACAGTGAATGGGGAACAGACACTATCACATGATGGGAACAGACACTGTTCAGCAAAGACGACAATTCACAGTGACGGGGAACAGACACCATTCACAGTGAATGGGGAACAGACACTATTCACAGTGAATGGGGGGGAACAGACACTGTTCACAGTGAATGGGGAACAGACACTATTCACAGTGATGGGGAACAGACATGTCACGCGACGGGAACAGACACTATTCACGTACTGGGGACAGACACTGTTAGAAGGAGCATTTCAGCGGGAACAGACACTGTCAAGCGAACGGAAAGCACTATTCACAGTGAATGGGTAATAGAATCTCAATCCACCAAAAATTGGGAACAAAACCACGTTTAGAAATGAAAGGGGGAGAGACACGCTATCTACAATGCAAGGCAGACGAACTTGGGCCTCTAATTAGTTTTCAAAGTAAAAAAAAAAAAAAAAAAAGAAAAGAAAAAAAAAAGTAGGAGCTGCTTTTACTTTGACTCCTCCGTGACTTTGCGGGGATTAAAATGGAGGAGGTTGTCAGGGACCGTGGGAACCCAGCCCGTGCTCACTCTGATCTCCGCGCCACGGCCTCCGCAGGCCCAGCAGCGGAGAGAAGAAAACGTGCGCTAAAAATAAATTAATTAAATGTGGTTCTGAGCATCGAGCGCGGGAGGGGGGGGGCTGGAGCCCGCAGACAAGGGGGCTCTTAAAATCCGGCCCGGGAGAGCCGCAGCGCCCGCTGGATTTCACCGCTCCCCTGCAGCTTCACCGCTTGTGTTAGCGGGTGAAGGAGGGTGGAGTCAGGGCAGTACAATCTGATTGGAGGTTGGGGTAGGGTGGGGTCAGGGCAGTATATTCTGATTTGATGGGGCAGTATTGCTTGATTGGTAGGAGAAGTAGGGTGGAGTCAGGGCATTATAATCTGATTGGAGGCTGGGGCAGGGCGGAGTCAGGGCAGTATAATCTGATTGGGGGATGGCACAGGGTGGATTCAGGGCAGTGTAATCTTATTGGAGGATGGGGCAGGCGCAGGGGCTGGGTCAGGACTGAGCAGCACTCACCAGTAGGTCTTTGCGAGCCTGGATCTTCTGCCCGACGACGAACATCTTCTTTTCCCTCTCCACGCGCTGCGACAGCAACGTATACTGGTGCTTCCTCAGCCGGGCCAGTTTCTGAGGAGAGGGGAAGAGGGACCACACCACACGTCTCGCCCAAGTTTCCAAATTTTTGACAAACTGGAAAAACTGAATTATAGTGACACCTGGTGGTGCCCAGATGAATTGTACAGCCTGGACATTCCTCTGGGCCCATGTTCTGAAATATTTGAAAGCTAACTTTCTTGTGACATAACGTACTCATAAATGAGTATGACAATAGCGTATTGAGAGTCTGACAGGTGTGTACCAAGTGTGGCAGTACAATACTAGTTAAACAGTTAAACGGAGCACTGTACTCAATGTGACTGTACGATGGCAGTAGTAGATGCACTGAGTGTAGCAGTAATGTAGTCTGGCAGTATTGTACTAAGTGTGGCAGTACTGTACTGAGTGTGGCAGTAGTGTACAAAGTGTAGCAGTATTGTACAGAGTTTGGCCGTACTGTACTGAGTGTGGTAGTACTGTACAGTCTGGCAGTAGTGTACTAATTGCAGCTGTACTGTACAGTCTGACAGTAGTGTGACTACACTTTGTTGTACGTCGCTCTGGATAAGAGCGTCTGCCAAATGCCTGTAATGTAATGTAATGTAATGTACTAAATGCAGCAGTGCTGTACCTAGTGGGACAGTAGTGTACTATCTGACAGTAGTGTACTAAATGCAGCAGTGCTGTACTCGGTGGGACAGTAGTGTACTATCTGGCAGTAGTGTACTAAATGCAGCAGTGCTGTACTCAGTGGGACAGTAGTGCACTATCTGGCAGTAGTGTACTAAGTGCAGCAGTGCTGTACTCAGTGGGGCAGTCAGACTGACCTGGATCTCAAACGGGCGCGTGGCTCCCTGCACACTCTTGCCCTCCAGGGTCTCCAGGGTGGGGCGGTTGTAAACCCGGTCCAGCAGCTCTGGGGCGGTGTTCAGGTGCTTGGCCAGGTTAAACCGTTTCACTGCGGAGCAGAACACCGACACCGTCACACTTTACTGAATAATGTTAATCTGCCTGCACTACAACACCAGCCTGCTGAACCCCTGCCCTAACAAAGCTCCTGCCCCTGTTCACTCCAACCCTAACATAGCACACCTCCTTCAACAGCTAGAGATCTAGTTCAGCTGCTAATTAGTAGAATCAGGTGTGCCAAATCAGGGTTGAAATGAAAACCTACGGGATGGTAGATCTCCAGGAACAGGGTTAGTTACCACTACTCTAGAGAGACTTAAAATAACAGAAACTCATAGGCTCTGAAAGCTAGGAAACCCCTCACTTTAAACTGTCAGCTCTCTCAGCACTGGGGGAGGGGGATAAATTTGCACCCCACACAGCAGGACCAGTGATGAATCATAAAAAAGGCCCTGGCCACACCCACACCTCACAGCGCGGTCACAAGCTCTGTATTCCACACACCTTCTTTCTTGGTGTCCACGAAGAAGGTGTGCTTGTTCTTCAGCTTCCCATCTGCGTCCAGCAGGTGGAGCTCCGACTTCATTCGTTCAATTTTCTGAGCAGAAGGAAAAACACTTTCATCTTCCTCAACTCATGAGCAGCAGACACAGCGCTCCCTCCAGGCCTGGAGTTAAACCTGCACGAACAGCGCTCCCTCCAGGACTGGAGTTAAACCTGCAGACACTGCGGCCCTCCAGGACTGGAGTTAAACCTGCAGGAACAGTGCTCCCTCCAGGGCCAGAGTTAAACCTGCAGACACTGCGGCCCTCCAGGACTGGAGTTTAACCTGTAGATACTGCAGCCCTCAAGGACTGGAGTTTAACCTGCAAACACAGAGCCCCCTCCAGGCCTATAGTTTTACAGCGGTGCCTCACACAGAAGAAAACGGGGATGGCGCGGGTCTCCAAACCCAGCAGAGACGCTGCCCTCACCCTGGCCTCAGCCACGCGCTTCATCTCCACATATTTAATGTCCTGGGTCCTCATGATCTTCCTCTGCTCGTCCGTCACCACCTCCGGCTCCTCCTTCTTCACGTGCACGCCATCCTGTCAGAGAGGAGGAGAGAAGCCATGAGGTCAGGGGTCAAGGGTCGAAGGTCGCAACCACAACAACCGCAGGAAACCACACACCGAGTTCAGGGTCCAGCCACTCACTTTGCCCTCCCATTACTAGTTTCCATAGTAACCATGGCTGCACACACCAGTGATGCGGACAGGGGTCGGGTGCGAGGAAGCTCACCTTCAGCTGCGTGCTGATCATCTTGTAGTAGAACTCATCTGGATTCTTCAGCGCGGCCTTCTTGCGAAGGGCATTGAGGGTGTTCTGCTTCTTGTGGTAGTTACTGTATCATCCAGGCGACACGTGTCAATCAACGTCCCTCAACCAATCCGATTCACAGACGGCAAGCTACACCAAAACTCTTAAAGGTGTGTTTTGATTTAACTTTTTAAAAATCAGAATCGCTGAGGTTGCTTAAATGTTCTGTCTAATCTGGGAATCGATTTGGATCCACATTCTACCTTTGTCAGGTAGAGTTTGTCACCAAAACAAATCTGGTTTCCAAGCTGGAGTCCAAGGAACTCGCAAAGAAAAAATCTTTCCCTTCAAAGAATATTTTGTCTGTACGTCCATATATCAGAAGTTGCACTCAAATTTCCAGGTTAAATTAACCTGATATACAAAAATGTTATTGTTCAGAAATTACTTGCTTATCCAAGCTAATATTTTACCAGTCCTTTTATGATGTACAATGCAAGAACATTGTATAACGCCATAATCACTCCATGCAAGCAAAATACTCACTCCAATGCTACCTATAGTGCGTGCAGAATAAAGTTGTCAGTGGTGAACCATTTCAGTGTCAGTGGTGGGATGGGGTACCCAGGCAGTGGAACATTTTAGGGGCCACTGGAGACTTTTTCGAAAATCACATTTCGTACATAACGTATACTCTAGGAAATAAGCTCTTGTCGGTCAATGTCTCGCTAGCAACATTTGGTGAGGTTTTGTTCACATTATCGATCAGAACTATAAGAGTTGTAATTGTCAAACTTACTTACGAGACACACCGATGAAACTCAAATATCACTGGCAACAGCTTGGCCATGTGTGAAAACAAATCATTGAATATTAAAAACTGCTCGTCCGGTAACATAATACAAAAAGTCAAGTGTTACTCACTCGGCTCGAAGCTTGTAGTCCTTTTTCTTTTCGAGAAATCCCAGCTGTTTTCTGAAACCAGGCTAAAAAACATACATCAGTTAGCTTGTTCACACACGCAATATCAATCCGAATTTACGATGGAAAGTTCTGTAAGTTACTAACAAAATGGCACGACAAGTAAAGTGTCCAGCAACTGCATTTCTATCTTTATATCCCGATCAAAAACCTGGAAAAAAGCCGCAGCTTCAAAAAAAGTGACAACTGAACTACGATAACTTACTAACATTAGCCTATCATCATATCATCATAATAAAACAGCCTGGTTTAGCTATCAATTCTACAGATAAATAAATCCTACATACTCACGAAATAACTTAACTTAATGTCAAAATGCGTTTTTTTCCCTGAATAGCTGCTAGTTGCAAAGGTAGCTAAAATCACCAAAATATTTTACTCATCACTCTGTTTGCTAGCCAATTGCTAGCTAGGACAGAGGCTATCTGATAAAAAATAAACAAGACCGGTTGCTTTTAGAATTTAATGCAATATTATTACCTGAGATCGCTCCTGGTGGTTTCGTTGTTGCGATTTCAGAGCTTTTCTAAAAGAAGACATTTTTGATAACTGAACAAAAACAACCAAAGCACAAACTCTCCCCTCCCGGAACGTCCACTTCTGGGATACTAGTTAGCTAGCTAAGTGGCTAAGTTGCTACACACGTGGATGACGCTATTGCGAATGCTATCTGTAGTTTCGCAACAGCAGTTTCGACACTTTGTATCACCGACTTAAGCTGCATGTTCTCGACCAGCTATTTCGCTCAAAAATATATAAGACTAGGAATACAGTTAAGAATCTTTATTTTTTAGAAAAGATTAATCAAATATTTCTTGATCAGTACATGGAAAATAGATGAAAATGCGACGTGGCAAAGAATAAATATTTATTTGGATTATCTGCAACTTGACTGCACGGAACAGGTAAACAGCAGGTGGCGACATTGCATACTTAAAAACTTACCTAAAATGTTTCCAGGGACCTGGCTATACATTGTTTCCTGATAGACTCCATGAGTCTCGGTCGTTGACGTTAAAATATTTTAAGTATGAAGTTCCTGTTACAGAATCTTTCGATTCAGGTATTTTGAAAAGTAATTTCTAAGTGATGTATTACGAAATATTTTATCCGTGGAGTTTAAAAAAAAGACAATCTACTGTCATGATGTGTCTGCAGAAATGCTTACGTTGATTTAAACACGATTATTGGTAAACCGGCCTGTAGTTTTAACCATAGTTTTAATAGAAAAACTCCCAAATTTCACAAAATAACTCTTTTAATTCCAAATTACTCAGAAACATTGATTTAAAATTTTGTAGGAGCTCCTGGTATAATTCACTGTAAAGGATTGTTAATTCCCTAATGTTTACTTATATTTAGGGGAGGATAATTTGTCACTGAATGAAAGTCCAGGCTTATCCTGTACATGACATAATGTAAATGTTTATGTTTAAAAACACAGCTACTACTTCTGTGTTTATACCGTGGGTGATTAATGATGGCTCAGCTTGTGACTTTGCAAGCGTGCCTGCCTCTAATTTAGGTTTAAGAGTTTTAAAAGGAAGCTAAAATTGACTTGAGTATCTGTGGCCAGGGTGACCGCTGATGGGTTCTGGTCTTTGTGAGTTTGTGACTCTACTCTCTTCTGGGTTGATCTGAGAATTCTTCCTTCCCACACTGAAAGCGTATCATTTCTGGGGTCCTGTTCATACGATGTCCTCTCTGTTTTACATTACATCTGTCCTCTGAGTCAAACATAAAAGGATATTTTCAAAGGCAAACACCAGCCCCAGATTTTATATTTTTCCATCTCACTGCAGATGACTACGCCAACTGTGCTCACTCATAATTATAGTATCCCAGTGTGACTCAGGGTTGCACGAGATTATAATAATAATAATAATAATAATAATGTACAATCACACATTTTATCCCTCTATCAAAATTATACAGAGTCCTAGTCAATCCGTCTGTTGCATGTAATTTATTGCAATGTAGCGCCAGTTTACAAACAATGTAACACACTGCATTCGGACTGTAGAAAATTTGCATGCTGATCCTAATCTTAATAGAGCTGTTTAACATTTGAAAGTGAAGGTTGCCACAACTTTGGCTGAGAGTGTAAGGTTTGCTCTGTTTGTGATTAGGCACAGTTACTATCCCAGAACACATTTTCCAGTTTTCATTGTATGTACAGTGCTGTGTGCTGTGATTTCTGACACCATAGCAGTGATGACAGAATCTTGCTGGGAAACCATGGAGGATCTGGGATCCTTTGAACGTTCATCCTCCCCTCGTCTAAAAGGCTGATTCACAAACGCTTGGAATGTTGAACTAAATACTGTCCCTGAGTTTCGTTTTAGTGATGATCAAAACCGCATGCCCCCCAACAGAGAGGGTGGCACTGTGCTGCACTGTTGCTTCACTGCACGACGGTCTGGGTTCGAATACGGACTGCGTCTTTCTGTGTGGAGTTTGCATGTTCTCCCCGTGTCCGCGTGGGTTTCCTTTGGGTACTCCAGTTTTCTCCCACAGTCCGAAGACATACATGTTAGGCTAATTATAAGCTTTAAATTGCCCATAGGTATGAGTGTGTGAGTGAATGGTGTGCGTGTGCCCTGCAACAGATTGGCACCCTGTCCAGGCTGTATTCCTGCCTCTCGCCCAATGCATGCTGGGATTGGCACCCCACAACCCTGCCCAGGAAAATTTGGCATAGACAATGGATGGATGGACATTATCATGAGTTTGTAGCCTCATAGCTCTACGCTGCATGAATCTCCCCAATTCTGTACAATGTGGATACAATGCTGCAGATTTACTTTAATGGAACCTATCATAGAAAATGTACATGTCTACAGTTATTCCTCTGACAGAAAGCCCTGACCTTTTTCTTTTTAACAAGGCAACTTAATATAACGCAAACAACAGCCATAGTTCATAAAGGAGGTTGCTGCTGAGATTCAATTGTGGTTTTCACTGAGGTTAAGACAAGGTTCACATAGGTTTCAGTATTTTTATTTACCCAAGGGGAATTAAAATATTATTTTTTTCAAAACCAATCTTATTGGGTTGTACACTTGCTGAGGGCAGGCTTGTAATTTAGCACCCTCTATACTTTTGTGTGTTTGTGTTTTACTGATATTTCCCTTCACCTCGTGCCAAAGAGCCTACGAGCAGACCGGCTGGAACAATAAACAGACACAAAAACCCCTTCAACACTAAAACACTGTCTAACCACTTCTGGCCGACAACCTCTTGAAGTTGAGGCCCTTCTTTTTTAAATTTTTTTTTAATGTGAAATGTGTTTTGGTTTGGCACGCGGTGTCCTGCTGACGGCCTAAAGCTGACGGCCTAAAGCCCCCCCCCCCCCTCGCTCGGCTGATTCAGAACACACACCGCCGCTCTCCGGCTTTTTTTAACGGGCGCTTTTAATCAGTCACATCCATCACGGGCCCTTCGCCGTCCGTCCGCCGGAGAGAGAGCTGAACGAGTCCAGACGCGGAGCGAGGAAGAGGAGCGAGTCCAGACGCGGAGCGAGGAAGAGGAGCGAGTCCAGACGCGGAGCGAGGAAGAGGAGCGAGTCCAGACGCGGAGTGAGGAAGAGGAGCGAGGAGGAGGAGCGAGTCTCAGACGCGGAGCGAGGAAGAGGAGCGAGTCCAGACACGGAGCGAGGAAGAGGAAAGGGTCCAGCACGAGCGAGAGAGAGAGTCAGAGCGGACGGAAGAGAGCGGGTCCAGACGGAGAGGAGAGGAGCGAGCAGCGCAGCAGGAAGGGAGCGAGTCCAGACGCGGAGCGAGGAAGAGGAGCGAGTCCAGACGCAGAGCGAGGAAGAGGAGCGAGTCCAGACGCGGAGCGAGGAAGAGGAGCGAGTCCAGACGCGGAGCGAGGAAGAGGAGCGAGTCCAGGCGCGGAGCGAGGAAGAGGAGCGAGTCCAGACGCAGAGCGAGTCCAGACGCGGCGCGAGGAAGAGGAGCGAGTCCAGACGCGGACGGGAGAGAGCGAGTCCAGGCGCGAGCAGGAGGGACGTTTCGATGCCCGCTCCTGACACCAGGTCCCAGCGCCTCGCCTCTCCGAAATCGCTCCTGTCCGGGTAACGGGGCCCTGCGTTCGCTGAGGAGATCGGTTAACACTAACAGATAATAAGTTGTGTTTTTCTTACTTGTCTAAATATGATCTTTTTTTTATGTATCCTGCGGTGGTTGGAGTGGGGGGGGGGGGGTTCCCCCCGATGCTCCCCCAGCTGCGTATCTAACACGGACAGTCTCAAGCGTTCTCAGGTCCGTACATCAGCAACAAATTCCACTATCGGCACTCAACGTGACCGTGAACAACAGTGTCGAGAACATGCGACTTCCTGAGTTGGTTAAATTCCTTTCTGTCCCCCTTCTCTGTTCCACCCCCCCCCCTAGTTTTCTTAGCTCTGTCGTTTGCTACAGTGTGATGAACATGGGAGAGAGGCTTTCTGTGTGTCAAAACTCAACCGACACTCAACATTTACAGAACCATCGTGTTTGACATCGGACGTGCTCATTCTGTCTTCCTGTCTGTCCAAGTCCACTCACCGTGCTGTCTTCCCCTCTCTCTCTCTCTCTTTCTCTCTCTCTCTTTGTTTCTCTATCTCTCAATCTCTGTCTTACACACGCACACACACACACAGACTCTCCCACACACACACACACACAGACACACACACACAGTAAATATTTCACACCCCCTTGTGTCTGTACTCTGTAGATAGTTCCCTATCATGTTCCTGTCAGTCACGCTTATCGAGTCCAATTTGTGCGGCAGTCGTTGGCTGCTTTGGGGGGGGGGGGGGGGGGAGAGGAGGAGGGAGAAGAGGGGAGAAAAATCCCAGCCCTGCGTTGTGAAGTGGGGTGTTTTTTCCCCGTCCGCGGTATTCGAGCCCTCTGTGTCAGGGCCTTCGCACAGCTCTCTCCACTTCCTGTCTGGCACTTGTCCCTGTCAGGCCGAAGGGACAGCAATAGGATGAAGGTCGTAAAAGGAACAGGTCCATAATCGCGGCCAGACCTCGTCCGGTTCTGGGGTCTGCCACTGAGAAAAATGTGAGCGCGAGTATTAGTAAGTTCTTATTATTTTTTTCAGGTGACAGAATCCACTGTGGAATTTGCGTTGACACGCATATTGTCGATTAGGCTTGTTTGCCTATTCCTGCTCAGTGCCCCATTCCCTCCCCACATAACTGTCCAATACCCAGCTGCCATTTTAATTCCACCCATTTTTCTCACCTTGGGTTCTGACCGCAAAGCACCGTAAAGTGTAGAGCAGACTGCATTAACTGCATGCCCACCAGTGATTATCTCTGCTGGAGCTCTGCAGTGCAAAATCACTCGTTTTATTGGGGGGGGGGGGGGGATGGGGGGGGCACAGACGGAGAGACAGGCGACCAGCTAACCAAATCCAAACCAGGAATGTTCTTTTTTTGTTCTTTTTCTTGGTTTGGTTTGGTTTTTGGTTTTTCTTTTTGTTGTATTATTATTGTTGAATCGTCTTGATTTCAGACCTGCTCCCCATTCCCCCCCCCACAGTTCTGTAACCCGATCTGGAATACAAATTAATAAAAGATGTTGACTAAGAGGTCCCTGCTCTTAAAAATAGACAAAGAACCCCAGAGGACGAACCGTGCGAGAGAAAGAGAGGCAGCAGTATCCACTCCGTGACGCTCCTTCATCGAAGGGCTTCAGATGGTCAGGCCTGGTTGAGCGAAGAGCGCCGGTGAGTTTGTGCTTAAAGCCTGAATGCCACAGACAGGCCGTTACCTCTTTTCCTTCTCCACTTTTGGGCCTCTGCGAAGCTGTCTTCACTCTAAAATCCGCCTGTACCTCGCCTCCTGACTGTTACTGGCTTACTCACGTCAAATAAAATGGCTGCTAACTTCTGTATTAACGTAATAACTCCGCCCTCAAACCTGAACATTCCCCTACAGTACCCCACCAGGCCCAGTGAGCAGGACTAATGAAATTATAAGGGACAGACGTACAGGTCAATGTCCCTTATCATCCCAGAGCTTCTTACCTGCAGGCTGCAGGTAAAGCTACATGTAGCATGTTTATCTGACCAATTTCACAGGTGTTGGGGGTTCAGAAGTCGGCATGGCTGGGACAGGAGGAAGGGGTGTACAGGGTTAGTTCACCAGCAGGACAACTGCAAACCAAATTTGAAAGCTTGAATGTAAAAAAAAAAAAAACAGTGCCCTCTTCTGGAAAGATATGTAATTATAGTAATCCTTCCTGACAGAAATGTCTCAGTTGGTGTCAAAGTGAATCATCCATCTGCAGTACAGTTATAAGCTGTTGAGAAAAGCCTGCTTGGAAAATAAAAATCTGTCATCGAATGAGGTGGAGAACATTAAACCAGAGAACGCCAGGCTTCGCTTGAGAGCATCACAGAACATAAGGTCTGGGACTCTAAGGAATGTTTGCATTGCAAACGGCACTGAAATAACCTCCAGTCTAACAAAGGGCTCCCCAGTCATACGGAAGAAGCTAATAAAAGTTCTGTGCAATTTATACACAAACACCAAATAATAAGAAAATGTACAGTATGTGCTTTGGGGTTCTACGGACCTTGCTGTGCCTGTGGACATTCAATGGGTGTCGCTGTTGTACAGATAGCGAGCTAATCTAAGCTAAACAACTTAATGAAGTCACTTAATGAAGATGCATATGCTAGCTAACCAGCTAATTATATTAGAGGAAACTCAAGGGCTAGCAGGCTACTTCACTGCGCATAAAACTACGGTTCATAAAACCAATTTATATTTGTCATTACATTACATGTCATTACAAGTGGTTAACAGGCAATATTATCCAGACATACAGAAGTGGAGAACATCAGTGTAACTCATGCAATTAACCATAGAATAGTCATACAACACTTCTTCATCCGTAAAGTCAGTAAGCCCATTGGTCAGTACTCAGGTTTAAGATGTGCATCCTGTTTAACAGGAAACAGTAATACATGACTTCTTGTTTCTGTTTTTCATCCACAGTTTTTTTGCATTTTCATGAAACAGCTGCACCTCCCTGCTTGCAGTCTGTGCACAGCTCAAAGCCCACTTGTGGCTCGACTTTTTGCTTTCTTATACGACTTGAATCTGAGACCCGTGCTTCTCTGACACAGCTAAAACAGATGTGAAAAACGCTCTTATTTTTAGCCCATGAAAATTGCAATGGTGTTCCAGCGAGTGCCCCCACATCGGCGTTCCCGGGGCCAAAGTCATTCCCGGGTTGCATTCCAAAGGCCACGCCCTGGATCCCGGCTCTGCCCCCTCAGGAATGGCTGGTCTCAGATCCGGGCTCCGAGACGGGAAGGAACGGCGCCGCGGCTGCTCCGCTGATCTGGAGTCGGCGTTCCGGGAGGGAAAGTCGGGAAGACCGTTTTGGACGCGGAACGTTTGGGACGCGGGGGTTTGGAATGCAACGTTCCCGCCCTCGGAACACCAGGGAGGGGTTTTTCCCACGTCCCGACAGCAAACGCAGCGTCTGCGCACCTGTCCTGCTACGCTTCCCCCATCAGAGCCGGACGCTTCTGCCTCAAAACCGCCATTTTGTAGCCGGGACCCGATCATCCACATCAGAGTGAGGTATCAGAATTCCGACGTTAGTGGTGGGGAGGGGGCGGGCATACACCAGCACACAAGACCATTTACCCATGGCCAAGTCTTCAATGCAGCAGGATATCACATGGCCAACAAAATATGTGAGGAATCTGTTTTTCTTCATTACACGTTTGGGGAGACGCGGGGGAGTCCGTAGGGCAGTCGGCTCCCAGACCGTGAGCAAGTCCCCCTGTGTGGGCGGAGCTTAGATCCCCTGTCATGTCACCCTCAGCCCTCCCTCTCTGGCTGTTACCCTCTCTGCTTTCAACCTGTTTGAATAAAGCATAAACTACAAAGGGGGGTGGGGCTGGAGTGGGGGCTGACTGTCTGCTCTCCTTAACCCTTTAAAGTGTGATGTCACAAATACGTGATTAGAATGTTCTTAACTGAACATTCTAAGGCAGATGTAACAATCACTGCTGGTGACTGGAAGCAAAGTTGTACTAGAACACTGACAAACAACCAAACAAACAAACAAAAAAACATTCAAAAAAGCCTATTCTTCAAAGGGTAAAAAAACACTGAAACAAGATTTCCTCATTCTAAGTATGGTAAATGGTGAAAGAAAACACCCCTCCAGTAAAAGGCAGCTCACTTTCGCGGTGCAGGAATAAGGCAGAGGGGTAGAAAGGCATTGCTCACCTGAAGGTCAATGCACACTTTGACAAGATTCTTTTTCACACTCACGAAGTTCACGGGCCACTAGCTTTAGCTAGACTGCAATCTAATCTCCTCTCTGTGTGCAGCAGCTTCTTGCTTTGGGGGGTGTTGGGTGGGGGGGGGGCGGTTTGTCGTGACTGAAACATTTCCCCTCTAACTCTCTGCGCTTCCATCGACACTTACGGCTGACACGTGTTCATTCAGGCCCATTGTGTGACCTGCGTCTCAGTTCCTGTGTGCTCAGGTGTACCTGGGGGGGGGTGTGGGGTGTGGCCATGCAGGGTTGCAGCACTGCCCGCCCCCCTCCCCCCCCCCCCGTCCTCTGCTGGAACATTAGCGGCATGTCACTATTGAAACGCAGCAAACTGGAACAATAACGTGATTCGGAACAGTGCCTGCGTCAGCAATTTCAGTTACACGTACAGGGGAGAGGTCGCAGAACCCCCCCCCCCCCCCAGCCCCCACCCTCCCTGCCTTCCTTTCTTTCCCTCTTTCCCAGTGGCGGGGCAAGGTGTTTGGTTTTCCAAAACAAACACCGCGCACTCACGTGGTCCTGGCACAGCCATCCCTCCCTGTCGGGGAGCGGTGGAAGGACAGAGGGGCGGACGGGGAGAGAGGTAATAGCTGCGCGGGACGAGAGCCTGACAGGTCCTGCCTAAATTGGGGAAAAGAGCTGTCGGTTTGAGCGGGAGCCCAAATGCGCACTGGCTTGTGCTGCGGTGAACGGACAGTGTTTATGTTTTTTTTTTTTACGCTTTTTTTGGCACGCTCCTTCGGCCCTGAAAGGAGACACTCGGTCTCACCCGGCCTCCGGACGCACGGCACCCTTTTGTTGTCAGGGAAAACAAAAAAAGCTCGAGACAATTCTGGTTGCTACGCCTCAAACAACAGGGACGCAAATATATCCCCTCTGCAATTAACTACCCACTCTTCTGCCATCCGCGGAGCCTCACTGCGGGTGGGTGACACTGAGAATTCTGGAGTCTTCGGCAAAGTTAAATAAAAGTACTCTGTGAAAGTATTATGTGAAATAAAAGTACTCTATTATGTATATGTTCATACATATATAAGCATTAATTTGATCCTCTTGGTGTCAAGTATTTCTTTTTACAAACGCCCTGCACCCAGTGAAAAACAAACTGATTCAGTGGGCAACTACATGGGTAGAATTCCAGCTATTATGCCACAGCCTTCTCTTGAAAGAACTTGATTGTATCAAGTTGCCACTCAACCGACATTGATAGGTATCAAATACAAAGATTCACCACTTTTGTAAATCAAACACTTAATCTTACGTTCCCTAATTACAATACAGTTACCTCAGATCACTTGAAGGTGATAGGTCTTTGCAAAAAAGTTATTTTAATGCTTGAACACTTTAAGGCAAAACTTGATTGAACTCTTTCTATGCTTAATGACTAATCTCTAAAGCCATCGCAATGCATGAATGTCTCTACAGACTATTCTATGTGTAGGTCTTGTTTTATCTGTAAATCTATGGGGAAAAGGTACTTCCACAGGAAACATTCTTTAAAAGAAGAGGTTTCCATCACTGTGTCCAGTTACCACAAGTAGGCTACCAAGTAGGTAGGTATAGTGTGAATACCAATGTCAAGGATTCGATTATTTAAAGATTCAGGCCATCGTACTTCGGCGATTTTAACCTAAATCCATTCTCTGACAAAGCCGAAAAGGCTCTTCCTAGGCTCAATCCGTAAAACTGCCAGTGCCGTTCGTACGGGAGAGGCAGAGTTTGCGAACAGGGCGGGATCTTGTGACTCACGAGCTTCCTCGATGCTGCAGTAGCGGCACGGGCCAATATATCACTATTCGTCATTGTTGAAGGTTAGAGGGAAAAGAGAAGAAAGCCCACGTATTTTACGCGCATTTGCCACTCGGAGTAGCAACCGGGCTTGCACACCACGGCGTTTGAATGTCTGGAGACGGTGCGCGAAACGGGAAGGGGTGCTTTTCCAAAGTCGCGACAGAGGAGCAGACAAAAGTGTCCGACGTTTCACCGGGTAAGAAAAAAAACACCTAATTTAATACTTTCAGACAAAAGTGTGTTGTCACAATACACTCCGAGACCTTGTTTTCCTATGTTAGTAGGGAATCAGTTTCCTTCCTCGGTCGCTTATTATTTTTGCTTATTGTAGTTACTTGTCCATGAAAGATTGCTGGATGCTTATTGATTTTTCGTTAAGCTTGTGAAACGACTCACATTTTCTTAAGTTACTGTACTGGAAGCTAACTGTCCATTAGATATGTTTTTTTAAAACAAATATTTCGTTACGTGTCTGTAAGCAAGCATTTTCAAGATGTTAATTTCATCAAGTGGGCTTGTAAACCTCGGTTTTAATGCGAACCTCCTGGAATCGTGGACGTTGTGGACGTGGTTTTCAATCACTCGAAGCAAGAAACTTAATAGGATGACTGTTACGAAGGCGACAGGATCCCGACGGGATCCTTCGTGACCGAAGAGCGGGGCTCACAATGAATGGGGAAGGAAGCAGCAACTAATTTAGCAGGATGTGTAAACGAGGTTGTGCAATTAAAACAAACAATAATAATACAAACAAGCAAGCAAGCAAATAAATAAACAAAATAACTTTGGACAATTAAGAAAATGAGTCGGAGAAATAACTCGAGAATTTGCCTATGCTGCTGTAATTCATTCAACGACGTCCAAATTGTATCGACGATAGGAGCGTGCGCATCAGAATGTTAAGGCACACTGTATGTTAAATCAGCTCAAAGAGTGTATTTTGCTCACATTCTGTCGTGTAGGCAAAATGTGCCAAGAAGTTGTTTTGGCAAGGAGAGGCTGCGCGTAATGTCAGTGCAACGGGAATTATAGGCTAGATGGCCGCATTAAGCAACGGGCACGAGAAACGACACCAGACACTTTTTTGTTTGTGACGTGACGGGGCTGCCGGTCGCGACCTTACTTCTGCGGGGCTGATCAGATCAAAGACGACTGCAACGTGACCGTTGATATCACTCGCACCGAATCAATTTGCACTGGACGGCCAATAACCGTTCTTTTTAAACTGCGGGGTTTGTCAGAAAATTCAAACGCTGACAAGTTTATCCTTGTCTGTGTTACCAGGAAAAGGCCCAGAGTTGTAGTTGTGTTTAAAGTTTAGCTATGCCCTGCGGTTGGATTCTACAAACGGTACAAAACCTCAGTAGCCTTTTTTTTACTGGCTGCACAATTGTTGCATCTTACAGCAATGGAAATGATCCTGTAGCCACGTAGCCTATAGATCCCATGTTTCATGACCGAGATCCATTTCACAGAGCTGTTTTTCTTTTCTTTGTCTGCACTTGCGCAAACGTGCTGCCGGTAAATCTCAGATTACTACGGGGACGGAAAAAAAGAACGGGTCTTGACACTTTTGCACCGTCCTAATTACATGGTGTGGCTGAAACCGGGGAACGGAGCGCGAGCGCCGGCAAGACAGGAGAGCGGTTATTTCTGTCACAGGAGCTCGCGCCTGCAGATGCTGTTTCTGCTTCCTTCTCCTTCTCGCTTCCCCTTTTCCCCCCTTTTCTCTCAGACGCTGCCAGTCCCCACCCGTGTGACTGCTGCGCGTTAGTGTTTCGTACTGTATGCTGTTATACTGTACATTGTATACAGCTGTTTGCTATTTGGATTGGTGGGTTTGTAACCAAGAATTTATTTGCTAGAATTCCAGGTGTGGCAGCCCCCTTGCACCTTAGAACGGAATTGTTTAAATAAAGAAAAAAACCTGCTCCGTAAGTACCCCTATGTAAAAAAAAACAAAAAACAAAAAAAACGTTCACCAGTAAGTTGCTTAATATCTAACTGTAATGTAAATATGGATGTGTAGCGGTACCATAGAGGTGGTTCGTCCTGTTTGACTCTGTGACTGGCAAACCCACCCCAAAAAAAACGCTCTGCTGTTACCCTTCCGAGCGGGGGGGTGAGCTTTCACGGGGCTTCTCCAGGCGTGTGGGGGAAAGAGTGAGTAACGTAAACAGGAGAGGAGCAACTACCCACAATGCACTGTTAATATTTATGGGTCAGAAACGCCAGAGCTTGCTTATGTGTACACGGCGAACTGTTCCGTCTTAAATCAGTCCCTATTGGCCTCATGCTGTACGTACTCTGAATTAACACTGTCCAGTGTTACTGGGGGTTCTGCAATGTAGGCCGTACTGAATAATTGGACCCCCACCCCACCCCATGCACAGCACACACACACACACACATTTAAAAATCTTGCTCTTTCCTCTCTGCCCATCTCCCTCTCCCCCCCCCCCCCCCCCCCCGGTCGCACTGTAAATGTGGCTTTCTCTGAAGCTGTGGCTTGTCTGTGACACTCTCGGCTTGTTCCCACAGAGTGTGCTGTTTGTTATTTTTACAGCCGTTGCTTTTAAAGAGACTCCCATTTAGGTCATAATGAGTGTGAGAGCAAGTTTAAAAACAACGCCAGTTACAGTTCCTCTCTGCTCCTCTGTTTCTTTTTTATGGCATCTCGCGGCTGGAATTCGGTTGCCGTGTTTTATGCCCCCCCCCCTCGCCCCCCCAACCTCGCCCCCCTCGCCCCTCCCAGTCTGTCACAGCCGCATCATGGTTCTGGTATGTTTAGACCACACGGTCACATTCCCCCGGCAATCTCTCCCGTGTTTTGGTGAAGGTCTGGTGCCAGCAGTGAGTAGTGTCTCACAGTGCGACTGACTTTGTGACTTTTCTGCCATCACTGTAGAGGGCCCAGGTGATGCTGGTTTTCAGGAGCTGGCTTTCACAGGACCAAAAAGTCAACCTCCCCATCCCCCAAACCACCATCCCTGTCCCCCCTACCCACACACACAAATGCCCTCTGTTCTTCCCAAAGCCAGGGAACTCACACTGGTCACATGCCCTCCACTCACCATTGGCACTGCGGTCTGTCTGCCAGAAGTATTGCTTATCTGAACTACAGTTTTTTAGCAGACCGTGGAGACAAGGCAGTCTGGATCAGCCGGGCTGGATCAGCAAGGCAGTCCGGATCAGCTGGATTAGAACAGCAAGGCAGTCCGGATCAGCTGGCCTGGATCAGCAAGGCAGTCTGGATTGGCTGGCCTGGGTCAGCAAGGCAGTCTGGATCAGCTGGATTAGAACAGCAAGGCAGTCCAGATCAGCTGGTCTGGATCAGCAAGGCAGTCCGGATCGGCTGGCCTGGGTCAGCTAAGGACCAGCTGTTTGGCCCAGAGCAGCGGAAAAACAGCATAAACAGACCCGCCGCTAGTGGACCGGCGTAGTGCCGCTGGTGAGCCGACGGCTCCAGGCTGTAGCCAGCGGGTAGGCGATGGCATGCCGCCGGGGGTCAGTACCGGGCTAGCAGCTCTGCAGAACCGAGGCGTTGCCGTGGGAAACGGCCCGTTCTCAGTAATCATCTCTCTGTGAGTACATTCTCCCCGCAGGTGGGCCACAGATTTAGAAAGATTAGGAGCCCCAGTTGTTTTTGAAGGCAGCGAGTCAGCTTGAGTGGGAACCACAATTAAACAGTTTAGCGAAATGCAGCGAAGTTCAGGGGAAACACAAAAAAAAGTAAAAAGCACACAAAGAAATGTCAGCTTTGTGGAAAACTGACTGGCAGGGTGAGGAAAAATAAGGAAGCGTTGGGGTCGTTGATGAAGGGCAAGAGAAGGGCTTGGAGCTGAGTTCTGGGACCTGTTGGGCAGCCATTTTCTTGGTACTAACTGAGCTCCATGTGGAGGAACACCAGACTGCAATTATTTCTCTGCCCATTACCCTGGAAGCTGGCTGTTTTACTTTTGGAGGGGGGGACCCCGTACCCACCCATCCCACCCCCTTCTCCCTTGGCCCCCATCTGCCCCTCCTCAGCTCCACTATTAATTTTGTGGAGTGAGTAGCGGGCCATGTGACCAGAGGTCATAGGGCTGTCGTGGTGTTGAATTGTGGGAAATTGAGTTCTGTTTTCCGTGACAGGCTGTGTTGGACAAGGCATGGGCTGAAAAGAGGTAAGTTACAGAGTGGCGAGAATAGAGTTGAGAGTGTGGAGGATTGAGAGTTACAGCAGGAGAGATAGAGTTACAGCAAAGTAGTGTGACAAGGAAAGAGAGGTAATAGAGTGTGTGGGCAAGAGATACAGTATGTAGAAATGTAGAGGAGGATTATAGGAAGGGAGTTGAGTTACGGATGGAAAGAGTACAGGTAGGAAGAGAAGAGGAGAATAGAGTTACAGGTGGTTGGTAGGGAATAGAGTCAGGTAGAGAGGAAGAGGAGATAAGTTTAGAAGATGGGGAGAATAATTGATGCAGGAGGGGAAGAGGAGAATAGAGTTACAGGCAGGAGGGGAAGATGGTACAGGTGGGAAGGAGAATAGGTCGGCAGGAGGGAGGAGAATAGAGTTATAGGCAGGAGGGGAAGAGGAGATAGTTTAAGAGGGGAAGAGGAGAATAGTAAGGGTGTGGTAGAGGAGATAGGCAGGCAGGGAGAGATAGGTACAGGAGGAAGGAAGAGAGATAGATTACAGGCAGGGAGGAGAAGAGTAAGGCAGGGGGGAATAGAGTTAAGGCGAGGGGAAGAGGAGATAGAGTATAGGGGGGGAAGGAATAGAGTTAGCAGAGGAAGAGGAAGAGAGTATGGCTGGAGTAAGGGGAGGGGTGAGGTGAGAGAGACGTGTAAATCTTTGTTGTTGGTCGTGTGTGTCCCTGTCACCAGCAGTGCGGGGAGACGAAGAGGGCATTGAGTCCAGGCCGAGCGCAAACCTGCCCTTCCCTAATAACTGTGACCCTGGCCGCCATTCGCTGGTCCTGTACAGGGCGTGTCTGACTCCGCCCACCCGAATACCAGCGCCCACGGTGAGGGCGGAGCCACGGCAGCCAGGGCTGTGCATGTGACTGGGGTCAGAGGTCGCGAGCGGGGGTCCGGCTCTCCGGGTTGCTGGTGCCACTCAGAATGCAGGCTATGCAGGGGTAGAGCAGGAGTACTGTACTGCCTCTCTCTCACAGCCTGTCCTTAATTCACTCCATATGCGCCCCTCCTCCACCTTCTGCTGCCTGTGCGTGTGTGTGCCTGTGTGTGTGTGTGTGTGTGTGTGTGTGTGTGTGCCTGTGTGTGTGTGTGTGTGTGTGTGCCTGCGTGTGTGTGTGTGTGCCTGTGTGTGTGTGTGTGTGTGTGCTTATGTGTGTGTGAGTGTGTGTGTATGTGTGTGTCTGTTTGTGTGTGTGTGTGTATGCCTGTGTGTGTGTGTGTGTGTGTGTGTGTGTGTGCTTATGTGTGTGTCTGTTTGTGTGTGTGAGTGTGTGTGTGTGTGTGCTTATGTGTGTGTCTGTTTGTGTGTGTGAGTGTGTGTGTATGTGTGTGAGCCTGTGTGTGTGTGTGTATATTATGTACTTGTGTGTGCATGTGTGTGTATGACACTGTTTGTGTGTGTGTATGTGTGTGAGCCTGTGTGTATGTGTGTATTATGTACGTGTGTGTGCATGTGTGTGTATGACACTGTGTGTGTGTGTGTGTGTGTGTGTGTGCTTATACTTACGTGTGTGTGTGTGTGCTTATACTTATGTGTGTGAGTGTGTGTGTATGTGTGTGAGCCTGTGTGTGTGTGTGTGTATTATGTACGTGTGTGCATGTGTGTGTATGACACTGTCTGTGTGTGTGTGTGTGTGTGCCTGTCTGTGTGTGTGTGTGTGTGTGTGTGTGTGTGTGTGTGTGTGTGTCTCTAAGGTGTGTTCTCCATGTGCAGATGCTTATGGGTACATGTGGGCATGCCGGCTCACCTGTCCAGCTCCACCCCCACCAGCTCCACTGCATCGCGGGGGGGGGGGGGGGGGGCTACTGCATCCCCCAGCATTCCCTGCACACCACACGCAGAGTGCTGCCTGACTCACAGGTGGCACGTCGGTCCCAGGTACAGCGCGTCCACAGCTGCGTAGGGAGCGGATCGGTGCTGTAAAACATCAGATGAGTAATCGCTTTGTCATAGCTATCACAGCCGTGAGCGTCCCGGCTTATCTTCCCCCGGTTGTCTGGGGTTCGCGGCGCGGCGTGGCGTTGGCGTTGGCCCGGCGCCGAGCCGGGGGCCTGCGCCACGGGGGGGGTCCGGTACGTGCCGCGCCGCGCGCCGAGGTTGCGACACGAAGGCAGCGCGTCCGAACTCGTTACGCTCGCGCCGTTAACAACCCGTAAAAAGGTTTGGCGCGGTCCGCGCAAAATCGTAAACCTGCTGGCGTCCTCCGTACGAGAGAGAGAGAGAGAGAGAGAGAGGGAGAGAGAGAGAGAGACAGAGAGACAGGGAGAGAGGGAGAGAGAGAGAGAGACAGAGAGACAGGGAGAGAGGGAGAGAGACAGAGAGAGACAGAGAGAGAGAGAGAGGGCCCGTCAGGTCGTTTTTTTACGAGGTCGAGCGAATGAAAAGAAAAAAGGAGAACAGGCAGAAAGATAGCGGTCGAATGTGGCGGGGGTCCTCAGACACTCGATCCAGGGGGGAAATAAAAACGGAATGCTCTCCGCTCTGTAGCGGACCTAACGGGACTGGGCGCAGCTGGGATCCTGCCAAAAACACCGAAGCGCTCGAAAAGTCTGCCCGCTTGCCTGCATCATGGGCTCAGAGCTGCCACAGTGTTGCTAGCACTAACGAGTACTGTAGAGAGAAACAGACTATGGAGCGTGTGTAGCAGTGTAACAGACTGTAGAAGTAATTTGGGCAGCACTTCCCTAGCGTATGTGAGGTGAGATTTGAACGACATCATTACCGATAACGGACGGTGAGTTTTGTTGAGTTAATATTTTTCAGCGCCCGTTGAAATCTTCACGCTTCGGTTGCCGGCGGTGTGTGATTTCCCTCAGCAGCTTCGACGCGGCGGACGTTGTGCCATCATCGGTTTCGCTCTCCGACTCCGGTCTCCGGTCTCCTTGTGTGCCCCCCCCCCAAACCCCCCCCCCCCCCCCCCCCCGTCCCGTCCCGTCCCGCCCCGGGGTTCTCACGTTGTTCCAACGCGAAATAAAAACAAATGTTGCGTGCTGATTAAACTCTGGGTGGGAGGAGGGGAGTGGGGGGGGGGGGGGGGGGGCGGGGCTTATCCCATTAACGCCTGACTGAATCAGCCTCGGCTCGGAAGCCTGCTGGCCAGAAGGGGGGGGAGAAAAAGGGAGAAAATTGACAGCACTGTGAAAGCATATCCGATATGGGGCGGCAGCTGACTCAGCAAAAACGGGGATCGCTTCGTTAACACGACTCAGTGACTCAGAACGAAACTCAGCGAAGTTTGAAAGCTCGTGTGAACGTGTTTTCGGGCCGAGAAAGGAGGATATTAGTCAGTGTGTGTGTGTCTGTGTGTGTGCATGTGTCTTTGTGTGTGTGTGTGTGTGTGTGTGTGTGTGTGTGTGTGTGTGTCTGTGAATGCATGTGTCTTTGTGTGTGTGTGCAGTGTTTGTGTGTGTGTGTGTGTGTGTGTGTGTGTGTGTGTGTGTGTGTGTGTGTGTGTGTGTGTGTGTGAGTGAGTGTGTGTATGTGTGTGTGTGTGTGTGTGTGTGTGTGTGTGTGTGTGATGATCTAATGCGTTTCCTGGCGGATGGGGTTTACGGTGTGTGACTGTGTGTGTGTGTGTGTGTGTGTGATGATGGGGTTTACGGTGTGTGACTGTGTTGACGCAGAGTCGTTGTGACTGACCCCGTTCTGCAGCCCGGTTCCTGTAAATGAGCTCTGAGGCGTTTTATGAGCGGGTTTTAATTAAACCCTCGCCCAGCGGCGGAGTCCATAAAGTGTGCCAGGCAGGTAGGCCTAATGCCATACAAACTGCAGCCTGGTAGGCCTAATGCCATGCAAACAGCAGCCTGGTAGGCCTAATGCCATACAAACTGCAGCCTGGTAGGCCTAATGCCATACAAACAGCAGCCTGGTAGGCCTAATGCCATACAAACTGCTGCCTGGTAGGCCTAATGCCATACAAACAGCAGCCTGGTAGGCCTAATGCCATACAAACAGCAGCCTGGTAGGCCTAATGCCATACAAACAGCAGCCTGGTAGGCCTAATGCCATACAAACAGCAGCCTGCTGATGCATCCTCTCCACTGCGAATCGCGTGTACTGCGCGGGGGAAACTGACCAATCAGAGTGTGTTTCCCTCAGACGCACCTGCCAATGCGCTTGTGAGAGAGTACCAAATAAGGAAGAGGAAAAAGGAAACGCGTGTGCGTAACGTTTTCACAACGTTGTGGCAATGTTGTCTGGTCCATCGCTCGCTTGGTTATGAAACCTGAGCCAGAGTCAGTTCCATGTCAGTTGACTCAGACAATGAATAATATTTAGGGGAATGCTTAAAAGAACGATGTGGGATTTTTTTTTCTAATTTTTTTCAACACAAGTTCATTTCTTGAATTGACTGAGTTTTGCAATGTAAGCTAAAGAAAAGGATTTTGGGAAGAGAAAGACTGGAATGAAAGAGGAGAGGAAGGATGGGGGGATGGGCAGAGGAATTCCTCTGTCCACAGGCCTTGGTGCCCCCCCCCCCCCCCAAGAACAGTCAGCCAGTGCACTGAACGGCTGAGCTAGCCAGATCTCTGACAGACACTTTCATCAGCCTGCCAGGCTCTTTGTAGGAAAGAGAGTGGTAGAATGTGAGACTGAAGGAGAGAGGAGGAAAGAGGGAAGGAGTGGTTTTATGTATTTATGTACTCATTTTAGGATAGTCTGACAACCCTGCCCTGGGTGACACTTGCCCCTTCAGTATAGTCTGTATATGTTGCTTTTATGTTTGTGTTCTAAAATTGGCAAAACTGGGTAACTCCTGTCATGCATGTGCTGCCCGTTTGAGAGAGTGAGAGAGAGAGAGAGAAAGTGAGAGAGAGAATAATGGAAGGATGGAAGTGTCTGATAGAAAGAGAGAAAGAGTGTGTGTATGACAGAGAGAGAGAGTCAGGTGGTCAGTAACTGTCACTTGACTTTTCTCCTGAGGTTCCCCTCCCATAATGCATGTGTGTGTGTGTGTGTGTGTGTATATGCTTGTGTGTGCACTTCCTGGTTTGTGCCAGGGACACTAAGCTCTGGATATGGCATTTGGAGTCATCACTTTTCCCTCAGTAACCGGATAGGAACTGTCCACCAATCAAACCCAGCAGGTATTGGTGGACACCTTGTCGCTATGCTCACTTTGTCCACCAGTCAGGGGTTCAGGCCAGTTTTTAATTGTTTTTTAAGGTTTTCGCCCAGTTTTCCTGCTGTTTCCCTGTAATGCGTCTTTGTGACAGTTCTCTGTAAACAGATAAAACTGATTTGATGTGATATGTGCAGGTCTGGCTGTGTGGATCACTTTGAGTTATCTCCTGCTGTGTGGATCACTTTGAGTTATCTCCTGCTGTAAACTGTGTGCAGTACGGTCTCTGTGAAGCGGTATCCTTTGTGCTGTCCTTCAGCTCCTCCGCTGACTCACACATTCGTAGACTTACTCCACCCTGCTGTTTGGCCTCGCCTCGCCTGTCCTATCGCAGGTTTGTGTGTTTGTGCGGAAAGTTCTGGTCACACATCCCCAAGGCTGGGGAGTTGGGTAAAACACGCTTTGTTTTGTCTGTGAGGGATGAGCCCCCCCCCACCCCCCACCCCCACCCCCAACCCAACCTCCCACCGTAAAAACAAAACAAGCCTTAACATTGCTGAAAGCAGGACCGAGCGAAGGACAGGGGTGGAAAGGCTGTTGCTGAGAGCGCTGTTGTCTGCATCGTGGCCTTGCCCTTGTTTGGGTTAGCGCGTGCTCCAAGGTTAGCGGCCCGAGGAGGAGCGCTTAATTAGGAAGCGTGCTGGAGAAGGGGGTGGCGGTGGAACGGTGAAACATAGCAGACCCGCGGCTCGGAGGGGATTTTAGGCGAAGCGTTAGCGTAACGTTGCGTTTGGGTTGCGGGGACGTTCCGCCAACAGCCCCCCCTCCCACTCATTCCGTGGCGTCAGGAGACGGTTATGCGCTAAGCGCTGCTTCTGCTGACATTCGTTCAGATGAAGACTCCTGGCTACCTTTCTCCACATTAAGTGGTGCTCCAAGAGTTCTGATTACATCCCATTCCTTAATCATCATCATCATCATCATCATCATCATCATCATCATCATCATGTCATTGGAATGAAATAAATTAAGGGTGACATTTTAGCAGACGGGTAATCTGAGACATTTTGTGGGTGGATTGGGGGGGGCGGTGTTGTTAAGTTAAGTATCTAATGCAACATTTGGGTAATACTTATTTGTGGGAGGCTGTGTGTGTGTGTGTAGTGGGGGGGGGGGAGTGGGCGGGGGGTTAATTTGAAGACAGGAGAGGGTGACCCCGGCCAAACCCGCTGAACACGTTTCTGAGAAACGAGAGACGCGGTAAGAAGGCTGTGATTTGTCCTGTGGGGTCTGTCTGTCTGTCTGTCCTCCCTGCAGCTGTGTCTGTATTTACTGACTGAGCCGTGCTGAGGAGTCTCTTCAGCCTTTTATTGGGTTTCTGGCTTTTTATTTTGACATTTCTGTTGTACTAAACACCTGGAAACCCAGCTTAAGACACTCACACATATAACCTGATGGGCGAGATCAAGACTGAAACAGACCAGATACACCAAAAAGAGCGGCTTTTTATTTTGTTGTGAAAGGAGGGAAGGCGAAGCTGCAGTGTAGCGTATGGAGAACTGGGCTTGTATAACTGAGAGGTTGCAGGTTTGATTCCCATGTGAGGCACTGCCGTTGTGTCCTTAAGTTACCTCACCCCAAATTGCTCCTGTGAGTATCTGTCGGTGTATATAGCCTGTGTGTAAAATACACAAGCCGTGTCAGTCACCCAAGCGCAGCTCACCCTACAGACTGATGATGTAAATGAGTGTGTATACTGAAACAGGCATTTCTCCATGCGTGCATGGTGTCATGTTGTGTGGGAGAGAGGCGCAGGGTTTTCGCGATGTTCCTGTGGGAGGGGGTAGCGTGACCCGCTCTCCCCGGACATCTGTGTGTGGGGAGGGGAGGGGGGGGAGATGTGCACCCTGTCCCGCACACCCTGCCCCGCCGCAGGCCGAGGAGGAGCCCTTAAATGGGAGAAAGCGTTCCCCTCGCTCCTCCGTGTCTATAAAAGGATGCGGGGTCCTGATCGGGGAGGTGATTTACGTTAGCGCCATTTGGATGAGCGCTCGGGAGCCCGGCCCGTTCCTCAGGCTCTCACTGTCAGGTGAAGAGAGGCAGGTGCGTGTGTGTGTGTGTGTGGTGAGTGTGTGTGTGTGTGCGTGAGGGTGTGTGTGCTGTGTGCGGGGTGTGTTGTGTGTGTGTGTGTGTGTGTGTGTGGTGTGTGTGTGTGAGTGTGTGTGTGTGTGTGTGTGTGTGTGTTTGTTTTATAGTCTGAGCACGTGTGTGTGTTTTCGAGTGTGTGTGTGTGTGTTGAGAAGTTTAGAGAGGCTCCACTCTGAACATATTCAGTCACACTTCTGCCCAGGGAGGTCACAGAGCATCAACTTCAGCAAGGCTTCAATGGCACACATCAGCATCACTTCATATCTCTGAATAAAGTTCAGTGTTTCTGTTTGAACTGTAAGTGTGCTTCGTAAACCTAGCTCCACAGAAAGAAGGATTTAAGTGTTATACTCGTGTTGTAAAATATTCTGTCAGATCTCCTCAGTTTTATAGAAACTTTCCCCTCAAGGAGAGAGAGGGAGTGTGCCAGCATTTAGTGACAAAAAGAGGTCACAGGAAAAAAAGAGCTTTATATTAACAACAAAAGTGTGTGTGTGTGCGGGTGTTTGTGTGTGTGCGTGTGTGTGTGCGTGTGTGTGCAGATGTGTGTGGGTGTGTGTGTGTGCGGGTGTGTGCGGGTGTGTGTGTGTGTGTGTGTGTGTGTGCGGGTGTTTGTGTGTGTGCGTGTGTGTGCGATTGTGTGGTTTGTGTCGTGAGTGGTGGGTGCGTGGCGTTGTGTACTCTGTCCCTGATGATCTCCTTGTTGTCTCCTGTCAGCAGTGGAACGGTGCATCTTTAATATCTGCTGCAGAACTTTCCAGTCATTTGTTAGATCTGTCGAGCCAGGAGAAACATTAACCTCTCTCTCTCTCTCTCTCTCTCTCTCTCTCTCTCTCTCTCTCCCCCCCTCTCTCTCTTTCTGTTTCCCTGTTTTTCGTTGCCGCTCGTCCCATTTCCTGGAAAGGCTGCAGTGCTGGCAGGTTTCTTTGACAGCACTGTAAGAGCTGGGTACTCTAGCTCAGAAGGTGTGTGTGACTCTTCACTCGCTCGGTCACTCAAATTAGTCACTGAAGTGCTGAGACACACCAAACCACGATGGAAGGACTCACGGAACAGCGCTGGAGAGATCAAGACCCCTGCATTTCCCCATGCCTTGTTTTACTTATCTCCAATTTTATTTAAAAAATTTGCAACTAAAACAAAGATAGGCCGACGTACTTCATTATTACAGAGCGTACCTCTCCAGTAACCAGAGCAGAGAAAATCTAAATGTTTCGCATTTGTGTCGGGAACATTCCCCACAGTTTTTTTTTATTTATTTTTTTTCCGAATTTGTGTGCCGTTCCATTTCCTGTTGTCTGAAGTCCCCTTCCTGGCAGCTCAGAGAGAGAGAGAGATGTCAGTGGAAGGCATTCAGCGGGACGAAAACCGCGTAGCCTGACCGGTGGAGACGCTCAATTCGACGATGGTCAAAAAAAAAACCCATGCCGTGAAAAACGACGCACGCCGACCGCGGCCGCCGCTGCGCCCGTCACGCAAAATGGGCCGATGTCTTATTATGGTTACCGAAGTCAAAACAACGTGTAATTTACCGCAGCTCCGTTCTCATGTCACTCGCTCGCTAGACCAAGAAGCGGGAGGATGTTTTTTTTTAAAAAAAACGTCCGTTTTTTATTCTCTGACGGTGACCAGTAACAGATCGTTCTGCCAGCGCTGTGAGAATCGCGTTGAAAGCTCGTGATTATTCTGAAATACGACCTCGTCCCCTGCTAGCCGTCGAGCCGACAGCATCCTAACTGAATAATAGACATTAGCTACGCCAGCGTGCGTGCGTGCGCATCGGAGAAATAACCCGACCAGCAGAGCAAGCTTTTCCCTTTTTTCGCCTTGATGAGCGAAGCATTCAGCGTTCTACAAAAGACCTCGCGGGGCATTATTGGGTTGAGAAGACTCTTGTCCTTGATTTTTAGCGTGTTATTGATGCGTTAACGGGCCCACTTGAGTCGGGACGTGGGACGTGAGAAGTCGTGCATCGACCGCTCATACAAGAGGAAAATACTTCCTCAGTGACAGATCTCCCACCTTGTGGACTGCCAGTTCAGTTGTCATCATCATTTTAGTTTTTTGCTGTTCCGCTGTCTTCCTCTCTCTCTCTCTCTCTCTTTGTTGTGAAAGGCTCGTTTCCTGACGCAAAGCAGCGAGCGCCTTAGCTTGGCGACCTGTTTTGCTTCCGCGCACGTTCACGCGGTCCACCCCTTTCGTTTGGTAAACGGGTGAAGAGCGGCGTTTCGGTCTGCGGGGGCACAGAGAGAGACACGTGGCTCCCCTGGTACAGGCAGCCAAACGGGCGCATAGAGAGTCACATGACATAGAGCAAAGCGCGGCGTGAGCACAGCTTCTGGGTGATCATTTTTAAAGATTGTCTGTGTGTAAGTGTGTGTGTATGTTGTGTGTGTGAGTGTGTGTGTGTGTGTGTGTATATAGGCGGTGTGTGTGTGCTTGTGTGTGCGTGTGTGTGTTTCAGTTTTCACTGGAACTGGTAAACACAAGCCCTAGACATCCATGGAAAGTTATTCTTGGAGTAAAGCTGAAGTGAACCAAAAAGAACCTGAGAAAATATTGAGCCCTGCAGGGGGGCAGGGGAGGGGAGGGGGGGCTTCAGTGTGTCCCCCATGACTGAAGAATGAATGAATGAATAATGAATGAAACGATGACTGAAGGAGAGAATGACTGAATGTGACCCACCACGGGCAAGAACGTGATACCTCCTGCTTTTGTTCTGAGCTTCGACGGTGACATCACCTGTGACCCCCTCTCATCCGGGGTCAGATACCGTTCCCCCTTGGCTCAAGCCCCACCCCCTGACCTCAGGCTGACCTTTGACCTCACGTTCTGGCTCAGACTGTCAGAAGACGGTGCGACTATGAAAGCAGCTGCCCAGAGACTGAACCTGGCGTCAGCTTCCTTATTTTTAGTGAAATAGGGCAGGCTGCTGTCTCAGAGGTGCTTCTCTTTCCCTGTAAGTGCCCGATATTTAATTTAACCTTCCAGAAGTGTTCAGTACTGTAGTCCCAGCCAGCACATCATGTTCTTAGCTAGTTGAGTTTGTAGTTCTGGAGAAAGAAGCACTAGAAATGGTAGTCTCATTCACTCACTCACTCACTCACTCGCTCACTCAGTCATTTACTCAATCACTCACGCGCTTATTTATAATCCTTCTGATTGACAGGCTAGACAGCTGACTGGACTCTCTTTCCAGCCATATTGCCAGGCCTAACCGTTTCAAGATAACCGAGGGCTAAACTGAGATGCACAAGACCCGAGGAGTGTCACTGCAGCGTTGCAGAAATGTTGTCACAATGTTAGCTGTTGGTTGGCTGTGTCCCTGTGAAAACAAAGAGACTGAGGGAGAGAAAAAAAATGTCTTCCGTATGGAAATGTGTAGCCCCCCCCACCTCCCCGCCCCCCACCAAGCTGCACATCACTAACAGGCAAACAAAAGGTCACTCAATACCCTCTAGAGTAATGCATAGCAGCTATTCTCTGGCTTTACATAATCATATGTATTTTTTTTTTCGCCTTTATGATTTTTTTTCCTTTCATTCTGCTTCTCCATACGTTAGCAATTCTTGAACATAAAAGAAACGTGCGGGGGGGGGGGGGGGGGGCGAGGGGGGGGGGGGGGGCGATGGGGATGGGGGGGTGCAGAGGGGGGTTGCAAGCATCCTGACTTCAAACGGTCACCACATCCTCGAGCTTGAGTTGAGAGGAGAAGGCAGTAAGTGGAACAGACCCCTCGGCCTGGTGGGGGCTGTGCTCAGGTCTAATGACACAAGGGCCATTACCTCACTTTGAAAACATGCCCCCAACCCCCCCCCCCCCATAACTCCCCTTCCCTCACACACATTTTTTCCTTCTTAAACCCCAGCCAATGGAAACTCTTTAAGGTTTTATGATCTTAGGGGAAAGGGAGAGGGGAAAAGTCAGTGTGCCCAGGGGGGAACGGCTCTGGGTCCTGTCTCAGTTCATTGCACTTCCTGAAGGGGGAAATCGCAGGGGACGTGTGTGTGTGTGTCTGTGTGTGTTTATGTGTGTGTGCGTGAGCGTGCGTGTGCGTGTGTGTGTGTGTGAGAGAGAGAGAGTGTGGAGTGTGTGTCTGTGTGGTGTGTGCATGTGAGAGAGTATGGAGTGTGTGTGTGTGTGTGTGTAGAGTCTGTGTGTGTGTGAGAGTATGGAGTGTGTGTGTCTATGTGTGTGTGCGTGAGTGTGCGTGTGTGTGTGTGTGTGTGTGAGAGAGAGAGAGAGAGGGCAGAGTGTGTGTGGTGTGTGTGTGCAATGCGGGTGATTTGAGGCTGTGTTCTTTCAGGCTTGCGATCTTCCCCAATAACCTGAGACCACAAGTAAAGTATTTCAGCAGCGCACTGACGCAGGGCTGAGTCTCCTGTTCTTCTGTCTGCATGTCTGTTTGAACTCAAACGCACATGTTGGATCTGTGTGCCTGGATAACCCTGTTTTTGTCACTATGGGGCGAGAGAAGGATGGAGACAGAGAGAGAGATGGATGGAGAGAGTACGAGGAAGGGGATAAAAGGGAACAGGGGGAGAGAGAGAGAGAATAGATATGAAAACATCCAAACTCATCTCATTACAAAACCCATAATTCACCTGTGCTTGATGACTGTTTATCGGGGCACCTGTTGCTGTGCTGTTTCTCACAGCGGGCGTGAGTATGTAGAAGAAGGCCCAGCCGCTTCTGTAAATATTACCATTGGCAGCGTTCTCAGGTGCCGTGAATCAGAGCGACTTTCACATCGCGTCCCGATAAAGGCGTCCCACCTGACACGCGGATAAGAGGGGGTGACACAGCTCAGGAGGTAAGACATGTCTGGCTCGGAGGTTGCTGGTCAAACCGCCTGGGCGTGCGAAGTGTCCTTGAGCAAGACACCTAACCCTACCCTAACTGCTCTGGCGAATGGAGCATCAATTGTAAGGTGCTTGATAAAGCTTATAATGCAGCCCATTACATCCATCCTTTAAGACTCGCGCTTCGCAAGCCGCAACGAAGCGCTTTTTGAGACCGGTCCTCCTCTGACTGAAAAAAAAGAGAAAAATCTCCCGTTGCTCTCTGTCCAATAGGAGCTCTGCTGCCTGTGCACACGGACCAATCATGTCCCGGAGTTCGTTGCGCAAGCCAGCTTTGCACACTTGTAGAGTAACTCTGTAAGGAACGTTGTACGGACTGCTCTGCTCTAGTTGACCCTTCTGAAGAAAACATCGGGCCTCATTCGCAAAACGTGCGTATGATCGCATTTGATCGTAAAGTGCGCGTGAGAACGTTTCCAAGACAATTTCGGCATTCATAATTATTTTTCTTACCTGTATTTGTTCATGGCTGTTTCCTTATGCTAATCGCATGAACAGGACTGCGCATAAGATCTGCACGTTTCATGAATCCCATGCTGGCCCATTGACACATACGACACGTTTTCACACAGTGGGGACTGTGCAGTGCTGTAGTGTCTGCTGCTAACGCTCCTGTGTGCGCTGCAGTGTGGTCTTACTGGCGAGGGGATTCCAGTGCTGTCAGTTTGATTCTCGGTTGGGGAGTTAAATGGTTCTTCGGCTGAAAGGCTTCAGTAAATATCCAGCTGTAAACATGGATTGCATGTAACGCATGTGAGCTTTGGTAAAGTCACTGTGGGTTAGAACATCTGCTGAGTGTAAAATGTAAAATGTGTGTGTGTGTGTGTGTGTGTGTGTGTAATTGGGGGGGGCTCAGAATGATAACTTATTGATTTATTGTCTCCTTTGAAGCTCAGTGCAGCCCCCCCCAGTACCCCCCCATGCCCCCCCCCCCCCCAACCGGTCAGCAGTGTGCTAGCAGAAGCAGCCCCAGCCACACCCCCCCCCCCCACCCCACCAGTCTGCAGTGCACAGAGAAGCAGCCCCAGCACCCACACCCGGCGCCCCACCCCCCCCCCACCGGTCTGCAGTGCTTTACTAGAAGCAGCCCCCCCCACCGCCCCACACTCCCCACCGGTCTGCAGTGTGCTAGCAGAAGCAGCCCCCCCCCCTCCCCACCGGTCTGCAGTGTGTAGCAGAAGCAGCCCCCCCCCCTCCCCACCGGTCTGCAGTGTGTTAGCAGAAGCAGCCCCCCCCCCCCCACCGGTCTGCAGTGTGTTAGCAGAGCACCCCCCCACCGTCTGCAAGGTGTACAGAAGCAGCCCCCCCCTCCCCACCGGTCTGCAGTGTGTTAGCAGAAGCAGGCCCAGCTCCCTGGGTCTGGAGAAGCAGTTTAGCAGGAGGCTGCAGCCCCGAGCGGGGTCACATGACCCCACAGCCATGTGCAGCACACTTATTTACTCACTGCCTTTCGGGGTGCAGAACACAGAGACCGTCAGAGACCCCGGGGGGGGGGGGGGGGGGCGACTCCGGGCTGTCAGGGAGCTTATGAGAACATCCTCTGTGTGTCTGAGAGAGGAGAGAGAGAGGGGGGGAGGAGAGATAGACGGAGAGACTGCAGCGGAGAGATAGACGCGTTTGAAATAACAGTGCCGGTTTCCGTTGTGTTTCCAGTCTGCTGGAGGCTCGGGACAGAGCGACAGGAAGCTGGTGCCACTTCACTCCCACACGGGCTCTCCTCTTTATTTTACTTCCCCTGTGTCTGTTTCCCAACAGATAATAAATGTGTGTGTGTGCGTGTGTGTGTGTGCATGCATGTGTGTGAGTATGTGTGTGTGCGTGCGTGTGTGCCTGTTTGCAGTGCAGTGCATGTTTGTGCATTGGAGCGTCTATAGGTGCATACATGTGTGTGTGTGTGTGTGTGTATGCATGCATGCTTTTTGCATGAACAGTGTATGTATGTGTGTGTGCGTGTGTGCATGTATGTTTGCGCATACTTGCGTGACAATAAAGTAAGCAAACACAGAATGCAGTTCTGCTCCATCTCATAGATTGGGAGCTGGGGTTCCTAGCGTACCGCGGGGCCAGACTCCACTGTCCTGCCTGGGATAATTATCGGGTGGGACGGGGGGTATGGTGTGAACGGGGGGGGGGGGGTCTGTGGTACCCTAAACGCGTCTCTGTAATGACATCACCACGTCCTCAGAGTGAGGTCATCACAGCCTCCTGTGTGAGTGCACAGTGAGCCAAACCTCCCACCACGAATCAGACTGCCCGCCAGAGGTCACATGACCCACACCAGATCCCTCCAGGCCAACGAGGGTTGATTAGCATGTGTAACGGAGAGAAAGGGATTCAGGTGCGGGGGGGTTGGGGGGAGTGAGGCGAATGGGTGGGACCCGTGGCCCCCTCCTGTGTTATTTTGTCCTGCAGTCCTCCCTTCAGACCTTTCTTTCTCCCTCTCTCTCTCTCTTCCTCTATCTCTCTCTCTATCCCTCTCTCTCTCTCTCTCTCTATGTATCTCTTTCTCTCTCTCTGTATCTCTTTTCCCCTCTCTCATCCCCCTCTCTCTCCTCTCTCTCTCTCTCTCTCTCTTCTTCCAGTCACCTCAGCTCTCATCAGTTCAGCAAAATACAGGAAGTCCGTGTACCACAGGGAGGCTGTGTGTGTGTGTGTGTGTGTGTATGTGTGCATGTTTGTGTCTATGTGTGTGTGTGTGTCTGTCTGTGTGTGTGTGTGTGTACCCCCCCCCCCACCCAATCCCTCCTGTTTTTCTCGACCCCCCCCTCTGCGGTCTGTCAGGTCACAGTCCAGCAGGAAATGACCTCACGGCCGGCCCCAGTGCCAGGCCCAGCACAAAGGAAAGGTCTCATTAGCGTATGACTGGAAAACCGTGATGCAAACCAGAGGTATGCAGCCGCCCCTGGGGTGCACAGCACCCCCGCCCCCTCCCCCCACCCCCACTCCCTCTCTCATCTTCTTTTCTATTCCTTCCCTCATCCTCTCTTTCTTTTGCCGAGATTTGTCGATCTGTAGTCGTTCTGTTAGCCTGGGCTGCACCCAGGAGCTGCTGCAGGTGAGCTGAGCCCTGCAGGTCTGCAGGTGTACGCAGTAAAATGTCCGGTGTCAGTTCAGCTCGTAGCAGAGTACATAGTATGAGTCTGATCGAAACCGTGTGTACTCTGTAAGAGTTGATTTAACACTGAAAGTTTCACCGTGTGGAGGAAAAAAACAGTTTAATTTAGAGTACTATCTGTTTCACACGCAACACATCGGTGTGGTGCGCTGGTAAAGCAGCGAGCCATGCAGGCCGTGGTTGGGTTGAGTTCAATTTGTCCAAATTTGACCGGCGTGTTTTTCACGTGTGTTGTTGGAATGGCGTTCGGCCTCATGAGAAACTGACTTGTTTTAGTGTAAAGCGTTAGAACCTGCAACGTAATGTATGCTCCTGGCTCTTATTTTATTTGCGAGACCTTGCATTCAAGCCGGACATAAAATATCTAACCGTAAGCACACAGCACACTGATGGCTGTAGCTGGAATGAATGCCTCTGCTTCCAGTCTGCAATTTGTCAGGGAAATCTCTTTTTTTTTTCTTTCTTCTCTCTCTAAGCGTTGCTCACATTTTTGGCAGATGTTGTGTTATTACTGGATTAGCTCTCTCTAGGACTTGTATAAGGTGGCTTGGATGCTGAAGACTCTCTTTTTGCTCTCTCTCTGTTTGTGGAAAGTGGAGCTTTGTGTTCCTCGTCATGGGTGGAGCCACCGCAGTGCTGCCAATCTCTGCCCCTGTGGTGTGTGCCAATCAGTAACATGATTGGTTCAAATCATTCAAGTCGGCGTCGCAGTGTGATAGCTCCACCCATTTTTTTTGGAGTAATTTTGGCTCCAGTTTAGAATCGCGCTTTAGGTTCTGTTCAGAATCACTGTTGTCTATTTTTTTTTTTTGGCTTGCTGTCGTGCCGAAACCTCAAAGCCGGTGGAAGATCCTGCTAAAAAAATGCAAGTTAGCCACAGCACTACAAAAATGTGTCGGTTACGTATGTTGCGAATGCGTTGGAAGTGCGTTGCGAAAGCGCTGTGGGAAGGTGGCGTGCTGATGCGGGTGAGCTCACCGGCCGAAGCCGTCTGAAGCAGGGGTATGAGGACGCTGTTTACTCGTTGCCATGGAGAATGAAGAAGAAGAAGAAGAAGAATAAGGGGAAAAAACCACATGTACTGGAAATGACTCTAAACGGCTATTCATTCCAGTCATTTCCCATTTGGCGGGCTTACCTGTGAGTGACCTGCTTTGAGTAATGCCGTTTCATGAAAAAAAAAAAACACAAAAAAAAAGGATCGCCCCTCTTGCCCAGGACTGAGGGAGATGGAGGGAGACTTTACTCAGCTGCCCACAAAGCATCATGGGAGATGATGATGTGGCAGTGACGATGGGAGCCCACGCAGCTTATCGCCAATCATATCACACTTTAAAAATGTCCAGTAGGTGCCTGGGATTGTCCACTTCCAAAAGGAAAATGGTCACTCCAGCACTAGGATCTCTCTTCACAGTTTTTCATGAATGCCCACGATGCACTGCGGCAGTAGGTGTCAGAACTCACACAGACTTTCTTTTGGCACTCAGGGGGGACAGAGGGCCTTTGATGTTGTCTTGGCCGTCTAACTCATCGCCAGCTGGCGCTGCTCATTTTTCGGGGGATGTCTTTTGTGCGATCGGGAGATTTGTTGACAGACGAAATTAATCATGTGTCAGGCAGGTCCCATAGCAAGTTGGTTTAAAAAGGAGGATAATACCGTTTTATATATATATATAAAAAAGGAATACTCCCCTTGCGGCTACATTACTTTAATATCATAATTATAGCACCATGAAAGAAAAAAGAGAGCGATACAGAGACAATATTTGCGTTGCCGGGGGAACCGACGTGCTAATGGATATGTCAGTGGATCAAATGCTGTGGATGGCTGTGAGCTGTGAGCTTCAGAGGAGTAATTGTGTCATGTTTGTGGCGTAATCTCTTACTGTGGCCACTGTGGTCTGGTTCCCTAAAAAAAAAAAAAAAAAAGGCAGTATCGTTTGAAACCTTACCCTGCATCCCATAATTTATGTTGGTTTTTTGGCTTTAAGTGCTGATGCGGAGAATATGCCTTGGGGAGACCACCTGGAAATGCCCACTCAGAGGTAACAGGAGCTGTCTGATCGTGGCCCTGGCCTATGTCAGGGCAGACTGGACTCAATCCGAAGCCATTTTGGCTCCGGCGGCTGCCATTTTGGCTCTGTGGTTCTGGGCCTGCCTGCCACCCTCATTACTGGGTTAAGGACCTGAAGCGAATTCAGCCCCGTTCTAATTCCGCAGTGTGGAGGCGGGCGGCTGTAGCAGTGAGTTTGTGATCAGGGGGCCTTTGAGTTTCCTGCTGGTGTAGTCTTTAGGAAAGGGCTGCCCAGTGCTGCCCGAGTAAAAAACATTTACTGCAGGAGCAGGTGAGGGTTTGTGTCTCGTATAGGGTGGTTAAGGGGCCCTGTTGTGGTGGTTTTTTTTATTTTTTATTTTTATTATTTATTATTTTGGGGCCCATTTTCCGGACCTCACCTAGGGCCTCACAAGCCTCACGTGCCCGCTCTGGTTATGCCCACTTTTCACAGGCTGGCAGTGCCACGGTGCGGCTGCATCGTAGGAGATCTACTGCGTGGGGGGCATCTCGTGGCATAGTCTGTGGACCGCGTTACTGACCGCATAGCAAGCTTCGAATCTGACCCCGCGACCTTCGTCGCATGTCTCTCCCTCTCTCTCTCTCCCACTTCCCATTCTTCCTGCCTCTACGCTGTGCTGTCCAGTAAAGCTGAAAATGCCCTAAAAAAAATATATATATATACACACACATATATATAAATAGACATACTGCATGTCAAAATGCGACACAGGCTTGATTTTAGGAGAGGCCCTGCAGCGTGAAGGTTAGGCCAGCAAGCCTTAAAGCTCCCTGGCCGGGGTTCGATTCCCAGGTGGGGCATTGCCGCTGTGTACTTGCGCAAGGCCTTCGGCCCCGATTTGCTTCGGTAAACATCCAGCTGTAAAAATGAGCCGTGTGTGAGTCAAAGGAATGCAAGCCGCGCTTGTGAGCGTCTGTTTGAATGCCTGAAATGTTTCAGTTTCAAACACGTATTTTACTGCAGCCCTCCGTCTGAACTCGGGTCCCAGAACGGTCTCCGAATTCAATTATTCCTGCGAGAGAGAATAACACTGTCACAAGCCTGCAAATAAAACACCTCTGGCGGGCTCTCGCTCGCTCCAGTTTACCGTTTACTGTTTACAATGCAGGCGTTAGGCTGATTCCTTTAAAGCAAGCTGACTTTTAATGAAGTAGTAAGTGTATTTATCACGGCTGGAAAACCAGCACTAGATCCAGAGTTCAGTAAAGCAGTAATGAAATGACTGAGATGCAAGACGTGCGAAACTGAGAGAAAGGTGTTGGGGATTTTTCTGGCTCCATATTGAAAAAAAAAGAATCCTGATTGTTTGGTAAAACTGCAGCTCCTGTGACCTTGCCTTTTATACCTGTCTCCAGTGCATCTGTCTGGCTTTGGGTTCGACAGCCTCGTCAACTAGGGAGGGGGTGGGGGGGCGGGGTGGGTGGTGAACACTGGCAGGGATTAATCTGTCACCAGGCCCGAGAGAAGGGAGATATCACCGGGGGGGTTTCTTCTCCAGCCACCCCCCCCCCCCTTCACCCCCCCAATCCAAACTCCATCAAGGTCGACCGGCTGGGTAAAGTTTAACAGCCCCGGTCGGTCGGTTGGTGTGAGAGACCCAAACATCAAACATACACTGAGGTGGTGTTGAGTCTGTCAGTGAGGACGCTCTTTCTGTCACTGAGCCTGGTGATGTGGGGGGGGGGGGGCAGGGGGCGGGGGCGGGGGGGTCGTGGGGGGGGGGTTGTCTCCTGTAATAATTTGTTCGGTGTGAAATGTTACACACTCACATTCCTATCATTTTTGTCAGCATTACAACTGTACCGTAACATCATGTGCTAATGAATGAGAGAAAGAGGGAGAGAGAGGGAGAGAGAGAGAGAGAGGGCAGATGGGAGAGAGAAGGAGGAAAAGGGGAAATAAAGAGAGAGAATGGAGGAAAAGGGGGAAGAGAAAGAGAGATGGAGGGGGAGGGGAAATGACTGAAGTAGAAAAGAAACTCAATCCCAGGACTTTCTGTGTGTGTTGGCGGGGTGGGGGGGGGTGGGGGTTTATGGAAGGTGGTGATTATCTGTCTGCCCCACGGACACATGATCTGCCTGATGAGTACAGCGGTATCATCATCATCATCATCATCATGGCTGTCCACCCCCAATGAAAAATGGCCTTTCAAGTGATTTTCCACTGACACCCTCCCTCTCCCCCCTTCCCCCATCCCTCTGCCTAGTCACTGACCGTGCTGTCCAAATCAAAATCTAAAAAGCAACAGATTGGAAAAGCAAAACTTTTTTTTTTTAAATCTGAGATAATTTAGGTGCCAGATTTAGCAGAACAGCGCCTTTCCGTTCCGTCCTGTCCTCCCCGGGCTGGGCTGGGGGAAAAATAACAACTGCGCTCGATAATTCTGTGAAAAAATATACCAGCAAAGAAAAGAAAACAGAACAGAAATGACGTCTGTCCTTATCGTGGACGTCCCTGGGGGTTCGTCTGTGTGTGGAAGCAGAGGGGGGGCGGAGCCAGGGGTGACCCCGCCCACAGGACAAATAAACGCGATAGCTAGCGTAGCGCAATGGCGTCCGCACGCCGTCCCTCCCCTCGTTCTGCGCACGTCAGTGACCAGCAGGCGCCTCGGTGAGAGGGAGCCAATCGCGACGCGGTGACGAAACAGGCAGGTGCTGTCCGGCCCAATCACGGTGCTCTCACGGTGAGGTCACACCTCAACAGCAGCTCATTTGCATGTCGTGCCTGGACCTCTGCAGACAGTGGGAAATAGAGAGGAAGGTGGAGACTGTAGAGGTGATGGCAGAACGCTGAGAACAGCCACACGTCTCAGGCTTGTGCCTCTCAAGGCAGTGCACTTTGTGAGCGGAGAGCCCTCCCACATTTTGGGATATAAGAGGTACGGGTACGGGTACGGGAGGGGAGCCCATCCTAGTCCCCAGCATCTTTCGGGATCTGGACCGCCTGGGGTTGCTAGACTACCCCGTGACGGACAGCGAGGGGGAAAGGGCCCGGGGATGACCATGTTTGGTCATAAATCAGGATCATACGGGTAGCGGGGGTGGGGGGGAGATTTGTGCATGTTGTTTGTCTGCAGAAGGAGGAATAATATACTCTTTCCCTCTCATCCTGTGGCCCCAGGACACCCCCCACTCCCCCTCCACAAACCATGCCTTCCCTCTCTTCCTCATCTCCCTCCATCTCTCTCTTTATCTTTTTCTCCTCCTTTTTTCACTCTCACCTTCCTCATCCTGCCGTTCTCTGTCTCTCTCTCTCTCTGTTTTTTTTCTCAACCTTCTCTGCCCTTCTTCCCTTCTTCCGCAGCACTCGTTTTTCCATCCCTCGTTCCATTATGTCATTCCCAGTTTCGGTCCCGTCTTGCTCTTCCCCCTTTCGACTCTTTACAAGGAAGAAAATGTCATCTTCCCATGATTCACTGCTTGCCTGGCTGCCACCAGGGCTGCCTTTATTTATTCTGTGTGCGAGTTGCATTCTTTCATCCGTTTATTACAGCTTTATTACAACTTCACTGCTTTATTACAACTCACAACTCCTGCTCTCCTCCTCTCTACCTCTCTTCTACCATCAGCTTTCACTGGAAGAAAAATGTACAGCATAAAAAAAAAGAATTTAAAAAGACAAGAGCACCTTCCCTCACTGTATTCTGCTTAGCGACTGCTCTCGGAAAGCCGCATTCTTCCGCCGATGCAAACCAGATGTGAAATCCTGATGTATGTTGTTTTTCTTTTCTTTTTTTTGCTTCTTCTTCTGTGGAAAAAAATTAAGAAACGAGAGCAAAAAAAAAAACTTTTTTTGTTTTAAATATCCGCTGCGATTATGGAAGTGAACGTATTGGATATATTGCAGAAGAGTATATTGAATATATTGCAGTATATAGAAATGTGGGAGAATTGCCATGGACTTCTTCTCTTCCACCCTCCTTTCTGTTTCCCCTGCCAAGGTATTTTTGGCATTGCTTTGGCAGGGTTCATACCAGCGATAGAGGGTGTGGGGTGGGGGGGGGGGCAGAGAGGGGGTGATGGAGGGCGAGGGAAATGTTTCAGTAGGAAGGCATTCCTGAGTCATCTTTGTTGAATTTTTTTCAGTTGGTGGGGGGTGGAGGTGGGGGGTGATGGGTGGGCTGACGTGGCATGATGGTTCTCAGAGCTCAGGGGCTCCTGTGTTTTTTGTTTTGTGTGTGTGTGTGTGTGTGTGTGTGAGTGCGTGCGTGCGTGCGTGCTTGTGTGTGTGTGTGTGTGTGTGTGTGTGTGCTGTGTATATGTTTGTATGTGTGTGTGTTAGTGTGTGTGTGCGTGTGTGCGTGTGTGTGTGTGCGTGTGGTATGTGTGTGTGGGGTATGTGTGTGTGTGTGTGTGTGGGTGTGTGTGTGTGTGTGTGTGTGTGTGTATGTGTGTGTGTGTGTGCTGTGTATATGTTTGTATGTGTGTGTGTTAGTGTGTGTGTGCGTGTGTGCGTGTGTGTGCGCCGGAACCCCAGTGGGTTCTGGGAAACGGGGTTCCCGCAGGACAGCCATAGGCAGCAGCAGTGGAGGTCCACGTTCGGGAGAACCGCACGGTCCATCCGAAGACGTTTCCGGTTTCTAGTGAGAAATTTCTAAAAAGCTCTGGGATCCAACTGTTCTGAGGCCAGAACGTACGATGGCTTTCGCCCAGGATGGGAGCATCAGCTGCACGGTCGGGCCGTGGGAGGGGTCAACGGATATGTGTTCAAAAAAAACACATTCTATAAACCTTCCACACACATACACACCAATCAAGCCGAGTACGAGCATAGTACAGGCATAGTACAAGCATAGTATGAGTATAGTACAGGCATAGTACAGGCATAGTATGAGTATAGTACAAGCTAATTACTATGACTTATTTCTAATGAATGTCTGGCTTTGTTTCAACGAGAGGGGTGTCATGGAGAATGTACTCCCTCGTTAAGTCGGGGTTCTTGGAAAGCTTGGGAAACCCTGCTGTGCACATTTTGTTGCAGAGTCTTGCTATGCTTATTACATACTGAGTAAGTGCAATGCAAACTGTGTGTGTGTGTGAGTAGGTGTGTGTGTGTGTGTGTGTGTGCTTGTGAGTGATTAGGTGTGTGTGTGTGTGTGCTTGTGAGTGATTAGGTGTGTGTGTGTGTGTGTTTTTAAAACCTGAAGGAGTTACAGAGTTCCCTCGCGCAGACGGTGTGTTTTTCGGGTCCTTGATGTTTACAGCGTTCGCCTCCCCCCCCCCGCCGACAGGCAGCCGCCACTTACGCGCTTAGGCCAATGACAGGGTAGCGCCCCGCCGCCGTCTGTTCCCAGCCTGGGCTCCGCTCCCACAGCCCCAGACTGCACGGGTCCCAGCCCCGAAACAGACCCCCCTTTTAAGGCCTGCGGTGTGTGAGCACCTGCCGTGGGGTCCTACCTGCGCGGGGTCCTACCTGCGCGGGTTCTTACCTGCGCGGGGTCCTACCTGCGCGGGTTCTTACCTGCGCGGGTTCTTACCTGTGCGCGGTTCCTACCGGCGCGGGTTCTTACCTGCGCGGGGTCCTACCTGCGCGGGTTTTTACCTGCCGTGGCGTCTGCTCTGAAAAACACGCGGTACCTTTAGGCCAGGTAGGGAAACCGCACCGGGGGCTGGGGGGTCATCGTCCATCCATCCATCCATTCTCTTAAACCGATTGTTCCTGGTCAGGGTCACGGAGCCTATCCCAGCAAGCAGTGGGCGGGAGGCAGGAATAGGACAGGCCTCCAATCCAATCCAATCCACTGCAGGGCCTGCACACCATTCACTCACATTCAGGCCCCAAGCACAGTCTAGCCTGCTGTCTTTGGGCTGTGGGAGGATACTGGAGTACCTGGCAGAAACCCGTATGGACATGGAGAGCGTGAGCAAACTCCACACAGAAAGACCCTTGGTCAGGATTTGAACTCAAGATTACTTTCTTGCTGTGAGGCGACAGTGCTGTTCACTACACCACAGTGCCTCCGATGGTCCTTATACCCTGGGACATTTCTGATCTAAAGAAGGGTGTGGCCAAAACAATGGCTTTTAGCATTTCTTTTACCGCTGTGGCTTATCTTTTGAGACAGAATCTTTATGTTCTTGGACTACAAATACCAGAAATGCTATGTGGAATTTCACCCACCCTCCGTGGGTTTGACGGGTTTTGATGCTTGCAGACTCCTTCACTCACACACTGCTCTGGACCCTGTACCAGGTCCTAGACTTGGGGACGGTGGGTTTATGACCCAGAAGCTGAACTGCTTACCTAATTTAATCCGGTGTGATTTTCTTAGCAGACTACTTTTTTTACGAGGGCCCATTTTTTACAGTAGCGTACATGTCCACGTCTAACAGTATACATTATCCGGCTTGTTTACCCAGCTGGGATTTTACTGTAGATCTCTGTGGCTGTCAGCAGTGCACACTGCTGAGAGCTTTCAGGAGCCAAAAAGCGAACAGTTAAATGGTGCCATAATACGTCATTGGACGCATGGTTGCCCTGGTAACGTGGCCACCTTCCACTCCACCGCTCCCGTGTCCTGCACTGTTGGGAATGCGTCATAAAGTCTACCTGAGTTCATTTGCACCAAAGGGTGTGAGGTCACAAATATGTGATTAGAACTGAACATTCTAATGCTGATGTCACAATCGCTGCGGGTAAATTGTAAGCAATGGAGTTCTGGAACACTAACTAGGAATTTTGACTTCCAGAAAATTCCAAAAACATTCCAGACAGGCATGCATAGAGTGGCACAGATTCAGGAGGGGGAGGCGGGGCTTATACTAGGACCTTCCCATGAAAATGATAATTTACAGATATGCAGAATGCAGGTCACACAAAGTTCTGAGAAATGGCGGGATGGCCGTTAACGTTTGGTGCTGGCGCTGCAGTGTGGGACCCCTGCGTTCTGGGTCCTGGGTTTTAAAGTGAGTGTAGGGAGAGGGCGGGGTTTCTCATTCACATCCGAGCTCAACATTGCTGTGTCCCAGCGGAGCGGGTAACCGTTCTCCTCAGGTGACCCCCAAATCCAGTTAAAGCACAGGTGATTAGGGGAGACACAATGCCAGGGAGGAGGGGGGGGGCATCTTAGTCAAAACCTCAGCACCAGGACGTCTGGTATTTTCCCAGGGATTTTGACTTTTTTTAGGGGGGTGGGGCATTCCATAGCTTTTGCTTCTCTCAGGCGTGTGAGAAGGGGGGGTGGGGGGGGGGCATCGGCTGCTTGGCCCAGCGATCTGTTGAAAGCATATAGGGGGGTGGGAGGAGACTGGGATGAAAGTGTAAGTGGGGTGGGTTTTGGTGGAGGGAGGGGGGACAAGCTCTCTGTCCCAAAACTGTTTGTTTGCCGACAGCGTCCAATCCCCAGCTTTGCATAAACAGAGAATAAACAGCATCAGTCCCCCGATCGCCCAGCTAGTGCAAAACTGCTAACCTGCAGAGAGAGAGAGGAGGGAGGGGCTGGAGAGGGAGGGAAAGAGAGCGGTGGAGAGAGAGAGGGAAAGAGAGAGGGAGGATTGAGAGAGAGAGAGAGAGTGAAAGAGGGGCAGAGGGAGGGAGGTATAGAGAGAGAAGGGGGAGGAAAGGGGAGAGAGAAAGAGAGTGAAAGATTGTGTGCACTGGAGCATAGTTTACATGTAACAACCTTGTCTGAGTACGTCACACATTCCTGCACGCTTTATGAGGGAAGCTGGTGTGGGGGTGGGGGGCAGGGGGTGTGGGGGGGGGTGAAAAGGCCTGTCTTTGTGCCAGTTGTCATGCAGGCATGTGTATGCGTGAGTGGTCTGCTAACTGCACATGAAATTATGCCCTTCCGGTAGTCCCTCCTACTCCTGAGTGTGTGCGTGTGTGTGTGTGTGTGTGTGTGTGTGTGTGTGTGTGTGTGTGTGTGTGTGTGTGTGTGTGTGTGTGTGTGTGTGTGTGTGTGTGTGTGTGTGTGTGTGTGTTTGCGCTGTGTGTGTGTGTGTGTGTGCGTGTGTGTGTATATGTGTGGGTGGTGTGTATGTGTGTGTGTGTGTGTGCGTGTGTGTGTGTGTGTGTGTGTATGTGTGTGCATGTGTGGGCGTGTGTGTGCCTGTGTGCATGCGCGTGCGCGCGTGTGTGTTATTGTTATTACACTGCTTCCTTTGATAAGGCGCCCTCTGAACCAATTTGCAGTATCTGAGTCGGCAGCTGCTCACCACAAAAAAGCCCCACCCTCGCCCAATCAGACCACACCCCCCATCGCTACCCCGTGCAAACCCACAGTCACATTCCCTCAGTATCTCTGCGATAAGGGCGCTAACGTTGTGGGAACAGCGTGTATTTGCACAGAAATTTCCTGGCGGTGTTTACTGGAATCTGACATGGACGTTTGCTCGACCAGTCACCTCGATTTCTCCACTAAGTTTACAAAACAGTGCAGAGCGAGGCCCCATTTATTTTAGGAAAGCGTCTCAAAGCAGTAGCGCTGTTCTGGAATCAGGTTTACCATGCCCCAAGCACCCTGTTACTCAAATCTGAGAGCAGCTGGTTTTCCACCCTCCCTTTACCTGGAAGTCAGGTGTGAAGACAGTCTTGGCCAATCAGGAGCGCTAACTGTTCAGTTAATTACCTGAGAGGAAAGAAAACCAGGGCCAGGTTTTGATTCCAGGCCCAGATGTGAGTAAACCTGCCCTAACCTAATCTCTCCCATAATCCTAAACTGATCCTGGATCAGCTCTCCTTCTCCTAGACTGAATACAGGCAGGAGTGTAAAGTCCAGGGGTCAGAAAGTAAAAGTCCTACCACATGTTTCTTCCACCCATACTGGAGAGGGCTTTTATTTTCTGAACCTGAATATTTCAGCTCTGAATACAGGCCCGGTTCTCTGTCATCCTGCTGTTTGAAAGGGCTTCTGGGTACTTGTTTGAAAGGGCTTCTGGGTACTTGTTTGAAAGGGCTTCTGGGTACTTGTTTGAAAGGGCTTCTGGGTGCTAGTTTGAAAGGGCTTCTGGGTACTTGTTTGAAAGGGCTACTGGGTGTTGACGGTCCACTCTCCTTTGTATTTGGCAGCACAAGGAAGGACTTTATTATGAGACTCGCACCCAAACCTCTGCCAGGGGCTCCTGGTAAGAAGGTTAAGGCTTCCAAACTCGTTTATCTTTCTCATCGCTTCTTGTCTTCGGGTCGTGTAGTTTTTTTTTTTTTTTTCGGTACACGTGACCCCAGTTTCCCTCCTCCCGGCCCTCCGGATGATGTATTCAGATGTCAGGCTGCCTCTGAAGCTCTTTCTCGAAACCCTGGTTAGGATCAGGCCTGAGAGAGGGTTTTTTTTTTTCGGGAGGCTGGACAGGGTCCAGGGGACAGTGCCTGAAGACAGATGGACGGAGTGTGTTTACACAAACGCAGTGTGTCGCTTCTGCCTGGCTTGGCTTCCGCGCAAAAGCTGTGTGTGTGTGTGTCTGTGTGTCTCTCTCTCTTTTTCTCTGCCTTTTTCCTTCCCTTTCTCTTTCTTTTTCTTTTTGTCTTGCTCTTGCTCCATTTATTTCCCCTTTTCTCTATTGCCCTTTCACTCTCCCTCTCTTCTCTTTCTCCTTCTCCCCCTCTTTCTCTCTCTTTCTTCCTCCCTCCCATGCTGGTGAGCTGTCCCAGAGAGCAGACCCACACACAGGCCCTCGCCCCTGAGCTGGTTTCTCTGTGTTTGGCCCCCTCTCTCTGTTTCTCATGGCCAGATTATTCTGCGTGAACTCCCACCTCACTGTCTGTTCTGTACACTTTTTGTCATCATTCCTGTACCCTGGAGAGTTTAGGGTTCCCCCCCTCCCATCTCCCCATCCCGTGACATTTACTCTGCTCATGTCTTCTTTCATGCTACACTCTTTAAAAGTCCTCTTGAGTTACTTCCTTGAGAAATGAAGACCTAGTGTCCGGTTGCCCGTGCCAGACTTTTCACCCATAAATCTGACTTGGAAAGTATCGGTTAGTTTGTGTTTGGTGTAGGTGATACATCCAATAAAATACTCCCTGGAGTCCATTTTCAGATACTGTACTTGCTAACTTTTTTTCCCCAGATGACCTGAATTTGACTTCAGGGTCCAGTTGGCAGTACACAATAAATATCTGCTAGGTTTTTGTTTTCCCAACACTGCCCATAATTCCTTGTTGTGTTCTGTATGTGCAGAACACTTTTAGGGTGACGTGTTTGTGGTGTACAGGACCCTAAAATTGAGAATTCAAGGCCACTGTCCCTCGGTTTCCAAGAGAAAGGGAAACAAAACAAGTCAGCATTAAATGGAAAAGAGTAATTGCCAGGTAGACTGCCGACTCTGTTTTCGGAGAGCGACAACAAGTCATTAAGTCCGGGCAAGAAAATCACAGACAGGTGTTTGTGATGTAATTGGAGGTGTAGTGTATGTGCACTTTTTTTTTTTGGGGGGGGGGGGGGGCCTGTTACAGTAATCCCAGAAAAGAGAAAAATATAGACTTAGAGGGAGCTGAAACAATAGTGGCTGTGTTTCTCTATTGGTTCCAGCTGCCGCTGCCGCCGGCGATGAAGCAGCCAATGGCGTATGAGCCTGGCGTGTTGGTGATGTCGCGCTCACACATTGGCCGAGTTTGTGTTTCGGACATTTTGGGGTGTACCGCTCAGAATGTATTGAATGTACATCTAACCCAAGTCTTAAAGCACACCTGCACGCATGTATACACACACAGACACTGACACACACATGCACAAATACACACACAAACACACTGACACACACAAGTGCAGACACAAACACACAGAAACACATGCTCAAATGCATACAGAACACAGACACACTCACATTCACAAATGCGCACGCAGGCACACACTTGTATGAACACACGCCCATGCAGACACATACTGTAAATACATGGATTAGACACAGACACACACACACACACATATTGTGTCCACGCACACAGAAAAGCACCTGCACAGACACACACACACAAACACAAACACACTCCCTCACCTGTCTGGGTTATTAATAAACCCCTTTGATGGTCAGCGCTGGACACAATAGCAGCAGGGCTTGCCAAAGGCAGGTTCAGACACGCTTATGACCACAGAGCCGTCCGGGGGGGGTGGGGGGTGGGGGGCAGACGACGGCCTGCATTCAGGAGGAAGACCTTGAGTCACTCTTCAGCTGCTTCCTGGACCGTGGGCCGGGACGGGCCAGCCGGGGCAGCGGGCGGGCATGTGAGGCCACTATTCGCTTGGGGGGGGGACACTGCTGTTTTCAGAACTACGGCCTTTGTTTTCAGAGCTGTGAAATGAGACAGGAAAGCTCCGGGTAGGACGCGCGCTTTTGTTCTGCGCCGTTTTGTTATGGGGGGGGGGGGAGGAACTGCATCCTGTCTGGTTTTTTTTTTTTTTTGGGGGGGGGGGGTGTTTTCCTGCTCTGCTGTCGGGACTTCCTTTCACCTGAGGGGTACTTAAACGTTCCCAAACACGCGGAAATGGCTAAGCTAGCGACCGCGTTCTATTGTGACATCATAACTGTAATGTCTGTTGTTAGCTAGCTAACTGCCCTTAGCCGACTTGGTTCCCATCAGATCTGTTTTTACATCTGCAAATAGATGCTGTACCTCGCCAGATGTGATTGGCTTTCTTTCTTTCATCCTGATCTATTTTTGTTCATAGGACAGGCCAGCTTTCATGTATTTCCAAGAATAGAAGAAGCTGTGGCATTGATCATCAGTAACACGTTAATAAGGAAGTAGATTTTTGAAAATACACTTTGGCTCTTTCATCTTCTTTTTAATATTTTTTTTGCAGTTTCGATCCCTAGTCGTCATTTCTAACATCTGCGTCTTCGTCATCCGGGATGAATGGCCGTGGGTGGTGTGCACAAACTGTTACCATCTGGGGGGGGGGGGGGGGGTGATGACTCACCTCATCCACCACCGATGTGTAGAGCCCACCTGTGAGATAGAGGGGTCAGCCATCTTGGGCCAGAGCGCTCACCACACACATCGGCCGAAACTGAGAAGGGAGCGGTTTTATCTCACCGTCCGAACCGGGAGATGGTTCCATTTTGTACATTTGGGATTAGGCCAGGACGGCAGCAGAGACCCAGGGGTCTGTCACATGGTCCAGGGATAATCTTCATCAGCCTCACCTCTCCGAGTTAGGCTCTAATTCTTCTTTGTGTGTGTGTCAGTATTGGTGGTTTGCGGGTGTCCTTTTTTATTATTGTTAATAAAGGGAAGTTAATAAAGTTTTTTCAAAAAGTCTCTTTTAGTAGAGAAGACGCCGGTGGTTCATAACTACTCACCCTCGTTGTTTTAGAGAGAAGCAGGGAGGGGGGGGGATTCGGGGGGGGGTAAAAATAAGCAGCCAATGGCGGCTCTCCTCAGATTACTGTGGGACAGGATTCCCAGCAGCCCCCTGCAGAGCAACGCTGCCTGGGCCTGGGCTAAAACAAATAGAATGGGCTGTAACCATAGCGACAGGCAAGCAAACCCTGCGTAATGGGCGGCGCCACAGTGAGCTGTCAATCACCGACCTGTTCGAACCAATCAAAATCATTTCCCCTCTGGAGCATCGCTAGTGATTGGTTAGCATCAGTGGGCACGTGGTAGCACCTCCCATTTCGTTCATGATGCCTGTGTTTTTCCAGCAGTGGGAAAACTGGGTTGTGATCGTCTTTCTCATGGAACAGTAAGAAAGCCCTCCAAGACACACAGAGATGACATTGGCCCTTAGGCCCCTCTTTCTGTTTGGATTTTCACTTTTCTCACACTTTCTGATGTTTACTTTTGGGCCATTTAAGGAATCATTTCAACCACGTCTTCCTCCCGTACAGTACGTCTTTGTGAAAGGAAAAACAACTGAGCATTTCAGTCCTGGAAGGAAAAACAGAAGGGCAATTATATGAAAAAATGAGTAAGCCGCAAGTTGAGATCAGTGCTTGTTTGAAGGTAATAATAGTAGCAGAAGGTAATAATAGTGTCCTTTCTGCCTTGTCACTTTATCTCTGACCTCCTGCGTGGATAAATGGCTCCTGGAGCTTGTTGAAGGCCGCGTTTGATTGGTCGGGAGTCTTAGTGACCCCAGGCTTCACCCCGCAGTCGAGCACACGGAGGTGAATGCAGGTGAGACTTGACGCGCGCACCTGTCTCCGGCGCGGCGCGGTGCGGCTCGGTGCCGTCGCTGTTCTAATCCGCTGATCGCGCCGCGTTTACGCCGGGCCCCGCTCCGGATGAGCTGAGCGATCGCGCTCCCCCCCCCCCGACCCCGCGGTGCGTGTGGTGCTGTGAGTAAGGTGTGTGTGTGTGTGTGTGTGTGTGTGAGTGTGTGTGAGTGTGTGTGGAGGGGGGGGGGGGGGATTCACAGAAGATCCCTGTTTCTTGTTCCTAAACCACAGAGAGATTAAATGGCCTTTCTGGCCGCTGTTCTGGTGGAAGATTATCACGCTGTGGATGCTCCACGCGTTTTATCAGTCTGCTTTTCGGACGTTGTGTGGTTGGTGCAGGTCCAGGCAGTCCTGTCCCTCTGATTTTCAAATACACTCAGGCTTTGCTTAGCAAACTTAGGGCCTGATTTACTAAGACCTTTAGCAGGTGCAAAACCTTTGATGATTGGTCATGGTATTTTTTGTTTTGCGTCAATCGTTGGTTGTGTTACTTGTGTTATTTTACGTGCTGAAAGGTTGGTGCAAGTGGTGAAGGTCTGAGAAAATCAGGCCCTTGATTATCTGTGCTGAACTCAGCTCTGATTGGTCGTGCTGTCTGATTGGTGATTGTTAGACGATATTCAGAGCTGTTCAATGATTTGGAAATGAGAAAACTGCTTTGCTTAGTAAAAAAAAGTGTTAATGTGTTGATGCATTTTCATGATTCTTTGGAGCATGGTGACTGTTCTCTCCCTGCTGACATTTATCCTGTTTTTTTGTGGGGTTTTTTTCATCTTTTTATGAAATGCAGAAGTCACAAACATGCAGCTCACACCAGCCTGGCTTTGATGTTATGGGGGCGGGGGGATGGGGTGCAAAGTGTCTCCTTAACCAAACACACATTTCAGTATTCAGCCTCGCCACCCCCCCCCCCGTGCCCCCCCCTCCTGCTGCTGCACAGGAGGAGAGTAGACCTGGGGGGATTTCCAGCAGAAATCGAGCAGCAGGCTGTTTGAAGTTTAGTAGAGCATTATGGGAGTTCTGGGGGGAGGGGTTAACACAGCAGACAGTAGAAGGCACATGACGGGAGGAGACCGGGAGGGGCTGCCAGCCTGCCCGCCCTGACGCAGCGGCACAAGCGGCGACGCCACGCCCTTCCCGGCTCCCTTTCGTGCCCTTAGTGTAGTTGGGAGGGGCCTGAGTGCCCAGTGACAGACCATAGGGCTGCCAAACCAGGGACTTCCTGGTTCCAAACATAGATGGGTCAATGGACCTTCTGCCACTCTGAGGTTGCTCGTACATCGTGTGCAACAGCTATGAGAATCTGTTTTTTCATTCAGTGAGCAATACCCTCGGCCCCGCCATTCCCTCCCACCCCCCCCCCATCCCCTCCTATTCCCCTCCACCCTCCTCACACCCCCCACCCCTCCACCCCCCAATCAGATCTGTTGTCGTTCCCAGATTCTGGGTTCAATCACCTCTCGGGTTGTCTCTGATGTCATCGTCCGTGCTGTTCCTGTCCGAGCCATGGGGGGCGGGGGGGTGAGAGGGTTGATGGGGAGGAGGGGAAAGGGGGGGGGGGTTACCATTGGGATTTGATTTTCCCATCAAACTGCCTGGGCCCCCCTGCTAGCCCCCCCTGTCTTCATCTCTGACATTCAAACGCGACACAGAGAAGCAGAAAAATGCGGCCCTAGCAAACATGTGTTTGTGCAAACGTGTGTATCTGGGTTTGGCATCTGTGGGCCCGGAGCGTTCCCAGCTGTCCTGGGGCAGGCTGCTGAAAGCTTCGCAGCGGCCTTCCTGGGCCTGAGCGGCCCGCAGCCCTCATGGGGCCTCACAATGAGGGGAGTTCGGGGGCTGAACCCCGGGAACCTGCGTGGCCTGCATTTACATGCACCATACTTTACACGGTATTGATTATAGCCCGGGATGTAATTATTAGTGTTATGCTGTGTTCTGTGTGTAAGAAATGTCCCAGCTGAACGGGTGGCTCTTTGGCAAGGTCCCCGTAATGTTACAGCAACCTGATAATGCTGCCACAGTGTTGCATCAACATTGTACAAATATGACAAATGATGTGGTCTGCTGTGTTATCCAAATAGCACTTTCAAAAATGACTTTGTGAAGAGGGTCACACTGTACGCTGTGGTATTCATAAATACCAGTATCACAGAGGTACACTATGTAAACACACACACACACACACATGCTCTTTCTCCCATTTTCATACACACCCATACTCTCTCTCTCTCACACACACACGCACACACACATACACTTCTCCCATTGTCGTACACACACACACACATACTCTTACATTTCCACACACACATACACACACACACACACACACTTCTTCCATTGTCGTACACACACATACTCTTACATTTACACACGCGCACACGCACATACACACACCTTTCCTTTGTCATGTTCTCCACACACGTACACATCTTCTTGCCTGCGGTGTGTTGATGTGATTTCGGGGTTGGTACCCTGCTACCTCTCCCACTCAGTAGGTGGTCCGGTCGCCACTGCAGATTCACGCGCTTCATAAATATTTACAGGTGAACTCAAACAGGTTGAGCCAATAAGTGTGCGTGGGTTTGTGCTTCATGCAACCCTGTTCCTTTTCCTTCCCACGTTCGAGCACGGGAATCTCTCCTTCTCTCCTTCTTTTCTCTCTGTCCTTTCTTTCTCTCTCCTCTCATCTGAGTGTTATCAGGCCACGCCCCCCCCCTCCCCCCCTCAAGTTTAAGGCTCCCCATTGGTCGGATCTTCCTCTAATCTTCCTTCTCCTGCCCTTGTGCTCACGCATTCACATTTGAAATGCCATACAACGACAGGACCATATAACGCTGAGCAAATACAAGCAAAATATGTGTAATATCCTGTCCTAGCATGTGACCTCTTTGGCAGTGACATCACCAATTTGTTGCTTAGTCACATTTGTCCAGTGAGTCAGGACCATACTTCCTTCCCCATTTTACATGGATTTTTTTTTAAACACACGAGCCACAGAACATTTTTGAGGCAAACGAATGAATCGGTCTCACTGCATTTCTCATTTCTTCTGTGCTCTCAACCCAGTTCAAATACGTACAATTAACTCGCTCTGGATAAGAGCATCTGCTAAATGCCTATAATGTAAAAATGTAATACAATACGCGTGACGACACTGCTGCTAATCCCCAAGAGGTTTCAGGGAAATCAATAGCGCGTGAATTGAATGAAAGGTTGAATTTAGTTTTTGAATGTTGACGAAAATAGATGTTTTATTTTAAAATTGTATGCTGCAGGAATTCTACTGTTACCGTTGGGTAACTCTGGGTAAGAGCATCTTCGGAATTCCTGCCTACAGTGTAAAACCATGTAGCTTATACCACCTTATGCTGCCATTAAAAGCCCAGCGTGTGTCTGTTTGGTGTTCCAGTGTCAGGACGGGGCGAGCAGAACAACATGAGCGAGAGATTCGACTGCGACAACTGCAAGGAGTCCCTGTACGGGCGCAAGTACATCCAATCAGAGGACAGCCCCTACTGCATTCCCTGCTACGACAGCCTGTTCGCCAACACCTGCGACGAATGCAAGGAGCTGATTGGCCACGACTCCAGGGTGAGTGGGCCGCCGGCCAATAGGAATCCGCCTAAAAGGGAGGCGGCTTCGTTCCAGCCTTTGGAACATTCCAGCCGCCCCCGAACAGAGACCGTAAAAACACCGCTCTCTCTCTCAAAAACAGGCACAGTGCCTCTCTCTCTCTCTCTCTCTCTCTCTCTCTCTTTCTCTTTCTCTCTCTCCGTCTCATTACCTTTCGTCTTACGGTCTTACTGTAAAACAATCACCCCGTCACCCTCTCTTCTCTCCACTGCTTTTTTTTTGCCCTGAACTTGTAAACAGAAACAAATGGTAGAAAGTCAGTCGTCATCATTGGAATCAGGAGTTTACTGTCTGATGCTGTAAAGGTGCATTTTAAATGGGGACTGTTAAATAGCAGCTTAATGTACAGTGGGTCTGGAAGTGGTTCTGGATTCAAACAGTGCCAATGTGGAACCTGACTAATTCCAAACAAGTGAAATGTCTTAACGGCTACAGCATGAAGTAAAACTCCCTCTATCCAAAAAGACCCAGCCGTGGAGTGATTTTTAAAACGAGGAGAACTTTCAGTTGAGGTATCTTGTTAAATATTAAATGGGGCTTGCCACTGTGTGTGTTATGTCATATTACTTAGCTAATGTTTAATACATACCATGAATACTTTGGTCCTGTAGGTATGTAAGTATATTCACACACAGGCCTGCACACTCACACACACACAGTTTCTGGACAATATTAATACGTGAATTATAATTAGTTTTACGTGTGTTACAGTGTATAAAATTAACATTTCTATGAGTTTCTGTGTTTTTTTCTATCATTGTGATTATATTGAATGACCGATGACCTTTGACCCTTGACCCCAGGAACTGTTCTACGAGGACCGGCACTACCACGAGCACTGCTTCCGCTGTTTCCGCTGCGACCGCTCGCTGGCGGACGAGCCCTTCACCAGCCAGGAGGAGGCGCTGCTGTGCAACGACTGCTACTGCAACGAGTTCTCCTCCAAGTGCGTGGCCTGCGACAAGACCGTCATGCCAGGTACGGCCACGCCCTCGCACCTGTAAAACCCCTCCCAAAGCCCCGCCCCCCAGCCCCGCCCTCGCACCTGTAAAACCTCTCCCCAAGCCCCACCCCCAGCCACCCTCGCCCTGTAAACTCTACCAATCCCCGCCAAAGGCACACATCAAAGGGTAACTGCTCCTAAAATCACCTCTCAGAGAGGAGAGAGAGAAAGAGAGAGAGAGGGGGAACATTCTGTTCTTATGTTTGTTGTTACTCATGCTTTGGCAATATGTATACATCATGCCAATAAAGCTCATTTGAATTGAATTGAATTGAGAGGCAGAGGGACACAGAGTGAGAGATAGAGAGACCAAGAAAGAGAGAAAGCAAGAAAGAGAGTGAGAGATTGAGAGGGAGAGAGGGAGAGGGAGAGAACGAGAGAGGGAGAGAGAAGAGTTAATGGCCCTCCTCCAGCAGTGACAGAGTAATTGGCGGTTTGGCCTGACGAGCCATCTCTCAGCCAGATCCCCGGGCCTGGCAGCGCGCCAGGGTGTGATGATGAGGAGAGATTAGCCCGTAAAGTATTCCAGAAAGAACCGCGGCCAAGGGAAGAAGCCCTGAAATAACAAATCAGCACAGACGGAACACTGCCATTTTTACTCATAGGGTTGGGATATTTCATCTTTCTTTCCCTAGAAATAAAGAAATTAGCTCTTACCCTTTCACCCCTGAGATTTTTGGTCGCTGCACTGCAACGCTAGGTCATGGATTCTGTTCTCCGGACATGGCTGACGTGTTTGTGGCTACGTGCTGGCGGTGCAGTAGCACTGGACTGGAAGTGTTACAGGGAGGCTTTCTTAACGTTAGGTGGGCCCAGCGAATGTCTCTTCCCGTTACGATGCGCCTCTAAGGCCTTAATTCGGAATGGCAAACTGCTGGCACCTGCTCTGGTTTGGCGAAACGGTGAACAGGCTTCAACGCCTCTGTGCTTTTTAACGTAAGATAACATAACGGCGGGAACCGGCCATTCAGCCCAACAATGCTCGCCCTTTTCCTGACTAAATTAGCGCTCTGATTACCTGCAGACTAGATAGTATCTTAACACCGTATCAAGCCTAGTCTTGAAAATCCCCAGAACTTCTGCTGCCTCTGCTACGTGACCCGGCAGGCTATTCCACACGTTGACTACTCTCTGCGTGAAAAAAAAAAACTCTTCCTAACGTCTGTACAGAATTTACCTTTTGCTAATTTCCATTCATGCCCCCTCGTTTCTACTAACGGAACTCAACCTGAAGAATCTCCTGTAGTTCACTTTTTGTCGATCCCCTTTATGAATCTAAAAGCCTCAATCAAATCAAATCGGGTCTCCTTTTCGACATATTTCGACCGATTCCCCGCGGGTCACGGCGGTGCGGCGCTGCCGCTCGGATTTTCGGGCCGATCACGGTGGAGGTGGGGTTTCCTCAGAACCTCTTCCCCCTCCCCCCCTCCCCCCCATCTTAAATCACGTCCCGTGCTAACAGAGCCGACAGGACCCCCCTGTGACCGGCCCGGCGGTTTACAATCAGGCGCTAAGGCCTCAAGTGCTTTATGAGCTTCCTGAAAGAGGGACGAGGAGACGGCGGTCTATCTTCCGAGCGTTGAGGGGGTCGCGGGAAGAGCTCTGGCGTGTCCTCCAGCCAGGAGTCTTCTGGAAGTGCAAACCGTCTGCATCGTCTCCGCGAACCGAATGGCGATGGATTTTCCCTGGGTTTTTGGAGTTAAAAAAAACCCGCAAACAAAACATTTTGCTATCCCTAATACTTCTGCTGTACAACCTCTCCACTGTTACCATGGAGTAACGTGATCTGACCAATCACATGGCTTGGCGCAATTTTCTACCACGTTGCTCGGCGATGGCTGCCCTGCAAGGTTGATGACCAATCGGAGGCCTTGCAGACCGTCCTCGCTTTACACCCAGTGTGACTTTACACCCTTAATTCATCTTTTTCTCTCTCTTTGACCCTTTCCTTTACTCTCTCTCTCTCTCTACTACCCTACTCTCTACACCTTCTGCTTCCCTCTGCTCCCTACTCTCTTACCTTCTCTCTCATCTCTCTCTCTCCTCTTTGCTCCTCTCTAGCTTACTTATATTCCTCTGGATAGAGCTCTCTAACGCCTCTGTATGTCATGTTTGTCTCCAGTCTGTCGTTATGTGCAATGTCGGGGGAACTGTATGTACTTCTCCATTGGTAATGTTTCCTTTCGTTCAATGGAAAGATCCACAGAGCAAAAGTCAGTTTTTATTTATTTGTTTTTGTTCTGTTTTTTTTTAGTGAAGGACTTGGCCAAGATTGCCACCGTGGGCTTAAATGTTTGAGAATGAAACGTTTTAATATGGCAAACAAGCACAGCTGTCACAGTGACAGTGGGCAACAAGGCTGTTAAAATGGCGGCAGATGTACATGGAGATGAGCAGCACGTGTGCATTCCTCAGCAGCCCCACTGCCAAAAAGACATGATCAAATCACCAGAATAAACAGGAACGTCCCCATACGAATGGAGATTATCTTGAGTTTATCATTACATTATTGTAACTATATTTGTGGAAATGACAGAGCATCAACTAATACCATATGTGCATACGTGTGTGAGTGGGTGTGTGCGTGCATGTGTGAGTGGGTGTGTGTGTGTGCACTTGTGTGTATGCTATGTACATTAACCAGGGTTGGGAGGTCAGTTCTCTTTCACTGAAATCAGGTCAGGTCAATTCATGAATCTAAAAATAGTATTAATGCTCTATAATTCATTGAGTTGAATTTAAATTAATTGCCTGATTCGACTGAACTGAAATGGAATTGATTCCAAATAATGATATTAGCACAGAGCGCTGTCTCCTTTAACTGGATCCCTCTCCTGTCACTCATCCTCGCTCAATGTGTAGTTGTGTACAATCTGAGGGCGTTGTCACTCACTCTCACAATCAGCAAGTGCTGCACCAGTGTCTCAGAATGCACTGCCATGTGATTGGCCGGGGAACATTGCATACATAGTGTCAATATGCAGTTTCTCTCTCCTGTGCTTTGTTTTCTTCCTGTTTTTATCTCTCTGTCTCTCTCTCTCGTTTTCTCTCCCTCTTGCATCTTCATCATTCTTTTCTCTCTTTTCTTTACTCTTAACCTCTTTTTCCATTCAGTTTCCCCATCTTTTACACTCTCTCTCTCTTTCAAAGTTGCTGCATGTAAACTATGCTCCACTGCACATAATCTTTACTCTCTTTCCCCTTTCCTCTCTTCCTGTCTCTTTTGCTCCCTCTCTCTGTTTTTTCTCTCTCTCTTTCTCTGTTTTTCCACTTCATTGGCAGAACAGCTGGAGCAGTATTCCCACAGCACATACAGTACAGAACATATGCAGTAGGAAATGTTAAATATTTATCTTTGTCATATTGTTTAACATCCAAATATAACAGTCATCTCTATCTTCCTCTCATTCTCCCATTACTCTTTCTCTCCCCATCTCCCTCCTTCTCTCTCCCCCACTTTCTCCCCCTCCTTTCCTCTCTGTATCTCACCCCATCTCGCTCCCCCTTCCCTCTCTTTCTTCCACTCTCACCCTCCCTCTCTCCCCCCCCTCTCTCTCCCACTTACTTTGACCCTCCCTCTCTTTCTCTCCTTCCCTCCCTCCCACTCTCCCCCTCCCTTCCTCCTCTCCCACCGCTATCTCCCCTTCTTTCTCTACCTTTCTCCCTCCCTCTCTCTCCCTCTCCCTCTTTCCTCTCCCCCTCCATCCCTCTCTCTCTCCCTCCCACCTGTCTCTCTCCCCATCTTTCCCACCCTCCCTCTCCTTCCCCTCACCTCCCCCTCCCTCCCTCCCTCTCTTCGTCTGTCTCCCTCCCTCTCTTTCTCACCCTCCCTCTCTCCCCTGCCACCCCATCTCTCCTTCTCTCCCCCTTTCTCCCTCTCCCTCTTTCTCACCCTCCCTCTCTTCCCCCTCTCCCACCCCTCTCTCCCCCTCCATCCCTCCCCTCCCCCCAGGCACCGGAAGCTGGAGTATGGGGGAGCACGTGGCACGAGACCTGCTTCATCTGCCACAGCTGTGAGCAGCCAATCGGCTCCAAGTCCTTCATCCCGGACAAGGACGAGCACTACTGCGTGCCCTGCTACGAGAACAAGTTCGCCCCGCGCTGCACCCGCTGCAAGCAGGCCAGTACCCGCCCCAGTGCCCCCTCAGTATCCGCCCCAGTGCCCCTCAGTACCCGCGCCCAGTGCCCCCTCAGTACCCGCCCCAGTCCCCCAGTACCCGCCCCAGTGCCCTCAGTACCCGCCCCAGTGCCCCCTCAGTACCGCCCCAGTGCCCCCTCAGTACCGCCCAGTGCCCCCTCAGTACCGCCCCAGTGCCCCCTCAGTACCGCTGCCCCAGTACGCCCCCTCAGTACCCGCCCAGTCCCTCAGTACCCGCCCAGTCCCCTCAGTACCCGCCCCAGTGCCCCCTCAGTACCCGCCCCAGTGCCCCCTCAGTACCCGCCCCAGTGCCCCCTCAGTACCTGCGCCAGTACCCCCTCAGTACCCGCCCCAGTACCCCCTCAGTACCGCCCAGTACCCTCAGTACCCGCCCAGTACCCCCTCAGTACCCGCACCAGTACCCCCTCAGTATCCGCCCCAGTGCCCCCTCAGTATCCGCCCCAACGCCACCTCACTCAGCAAACCTCTACTGCTTTATTAATACAGCCCACGGGCCAGTACCCACTCCAGTGCCTCCTCATTCACCAAACCGCTGCTTTATCAATACAGCCTACTAACACACACAGAGACACACACACATACACACTCTAGAAGGATTCATCAGGGCGGCAGCCATGTTTGTTTGACAGTATCATGAGACCCTTTATTTGGCCCAGAAGATGGCGGTCACGGCGAATGACCTTTGCTAACGTACGCTAGCTCCTAGCCCTAGCATGGCTGCACATTTGGGAACTCCAGAGCTGAGCAATAACAGAGCTTCCAGTGGTCCCTACAAAGCAGCTTTTGTCCGCGTTCATTTTACGGTTGTGAATCAGAATTGAATTGTTTTTTTTCTTCGTCTAAACACTGCTCTTTTGTTGTGGTGAATCACGCAAACACTGTTTGATATTCCGTTGTCTTGCAACTGGAAAATTCCCGATTGAGACAGAAAGAGTCTTACAACAACAACAACAACAAAAAAAACACAATCTCGCAACCTCGTTCCCCCGTTTAGGGAAACGCTAATCCCTTTTCAATGTGTTTGGTTTAATCAACAAGCGTGAATAATAACTGGATTATCTAGCATTTGAATGTTTTAATTTATGCAACCCGAGTAGAACAACTGCAGACAACAGTGAGATTAATTAACTGTTTGTTTATGGTCCGTAATTGGCATGAATTGTTTGCATAGTTAAGCCCGTTTAAAGGAGGACATTTGCACAAATCAAAGACTTGTGTATTACTGGATTCCTTTTAATGTCTGTTTGTTATTTTGAGGAAGGCCAACAAACCCTTAACATCAACACTTCTATAAATATTTACGTGTCCTCATATGTAATTAATAAATGCTTTTACAGTTTTAAAGCAGGTTTTGCACCAGATTCCTGTACCTCTGATACTCATTTCCAGGGCAGTACGTTTACATGGGGCCACTTGTGGAATTTATTAAATTTTTAAAAAGTGCACATGAATGTGGGCACATTAGACTAAAGTCATAATGGATGTTCCAGGGTGATTGACGGCTGTAGCCCTCCCCCCCCCCCCGCTGCAGGTCTTGACGAAAGGGGGCGTGACCTATCGGGAGGAGCCGTGGCACAAGGAGTGCTTCGTGTGCACGGGCTGCAAGGTCCAGCTGGCTGGCCAGCACTTCACCTCCCGCGAGGACAGCCCCTACTGCCTCAAGTGCTTCGGCAGCCTGTACGCCAAGAAGTGCGAGGCCTGCAGCAAGCCAATCACAGGTGACTCCGCCCCCCCGTGACCTCCCCGCGACCCTCCACCTCCTCCTCCACTAGGCTGAGTGTGAGGTATTGACGTATTGGTACCAGACAAGAAGGGGGGAAAAGTTCCTTGTATGCAAACGTGGCTTTTTTTTGTTCTGGGTTTACACTGTGCGTTTCATTTATATATTTATTTATGTATGTTAAATAATTTTCTCTCCATCCCTCTCTCACTCTCTCTCTCCCCATCTCCACGTCTCCCTCTCTCTCTCTCACTTTCTCCCTTCTCTCCCTCTCTCTCTCCCCCCCCCCCCTCCCCTCCCCCCCCTCCCCCCCCCCCCCCCCCCGCGCAGGCTTCGGCGGGGGGAAGTACATCTCGTTTGAGGAGCGGCAGTGGCACCAGCCGTGCTTCGCCTGCTCGCGGTGTTCCGTGTCGCTCGTGGGCGCCGGCTTCTTCCCCGCGCAGGACGAGATCCTGTGCCGCGAGTGCAACAGCAGCCTATAAGCCCCGCCCCCGCCCCCCGAGGCCACGCCCACCTCACAGCCTTAACACCAAACGAAAAAAAAAAAAAAAGCTTTAAAAAAAAAAAATACTAAGGCCTGCTGGCTGATGGCACCTCAGCTCCCTTTCATCGTTTTACTGAGGCTTACGAAGGTGTTTACACTCCTTACTGTACCAAAGAGAGATTTCACTAATCACACACTTCCCCCGACCCACACACACACACACATTCACAGCGTCTACACACAAGCAAAACCCTTTTTTTTAATGTTTAGGGGAAGAAAAAAAAACAAAGCTGTTGCCAGTCTGCGGCCTTCAGTCGAAGCGTGGCTCGCTTATCACAAAACAGTCCCCCGCTTCCCCACCTCATCCTGCCGGTGCCGATTGCCCGGGTTTCCCTTCATCTGCAACAGGAGTTACGGAAACAGCTGGGGGGGAAGGGGAGCCGGGGCGGCCATTGTGTGTCAAGCAGGCTTCACTCTGAATCTGACAAACTCGTTGCCCCCGGCAGCAAACAATGGCAGTCAGCTCCAGTAGCACTGCCTGCCTTTGCCACACCAGCACAAAAACGAGCGCCCAGCTGTGTTAAGATAGCCAAACTGAAGAGGAGCGTGAAGAGTGTGAGCTGGGGCTGGTTTCCGTAGTCGTCCTTGTTGAGCCCGACCGTAATCGAGGGAGTTTTGGGGACAAACCCCCCCACCCACCAAATTTCGAAAATACCATAAATCACGCTTTTATCGACTACTGCCGTATTCAGTCCCGAGTGTTCTGCACCGAGCAAGATCCTCTGCAGCCATCAGTCAGAAGTTACACTATGAAACCTGGGTAAATGTAAATACCCCAATCCACCTTTGATGCAGTCACATCTATGCATTTCCAAATAGCCAAGACATTGACGACAAAGCAAGAGGGTCTGTATGAAGGGGTAAGGTAACAAAGCTACCCCGCCTGGCGAACAGCAAGTGTCCCACTCAGCACAGACACCTAATCCACACAACTGCTCTGGCGACACAGAGCATCAGTTGTAAAAGCGCCTTACACAAAACCCATACAAATGCAGTCCATACACACTACCATTTACACACATTAACACACACACATCACACAACACACACAAAGCACACACACAGGACACACACACAACCGCACACACACACACACGCACACACACACACAGCACATGCACACACAAACACACACGCTTGCACACACGCACACACACACAGCACATGCACACACACACACACACACACATACACACACACATACATGCGCATACACACACACATGCACTCATGCACACACACACATGCACGCACACACATACACACACAGCACATGCACACACACACGCACACGCGTACACACACACACACACTTTGTCAAGCCACAAAAGGACAAAAAATATTTTATTTTGCTGTCACAAAACACACTTTTCGCTCTTTCCACCTCTTCGATTTTGCACGAATGCCTCACCAAACTGCTGAAGCAAAGACACACACGACCAGCCACAAAATTGTTTATATTCCTGTACGTCTGAGTGGATGAAGATTTGTTCCCACGCCTAATTTTTTATACTGTACACTGCACCAAAAGCCTTGCTGTGTAATTTGTGTTTCATTCACCTATTTTAAGCACACTGTTATGTTGAGGATCTATTTCTCACACGTCTGCTTTAGGATGCAGTTTCTGAATGTGTGGACTTTTCGCCATGGATGCCTGGAACTTTTAGACATGATCTTTTACTGAAAAAAAAAATAAAAATGAAAGTATGATGGTAAGATAGTGAGAGAATGCGAAGGAAGAATGAAAAAAAAGGCAGGATTAAGAGAACGGGAACTTCTGGGGGTGGTTGGAGTTCATTCTCTTCAGATGTTTTCAGCACAGAAAACAAGCCGCATTGAGAGATGTTCGTATTTTATACACACAAAGCATGGCACACTGTGTTGAAATATGTTCTCGAAGCATAATCAATGCACATAACATGCACGCTACGACGTAACATAGAGTCACATGACCACTAATTATTATTCTTATAACAGCTGTATTGAAATTGATTTTCATTTTGGTGTTTTGTTTTTTACATTTTCTATTCAAATCTTATCTGCTAATTGACTTAATGCTTATTTTACACTTTTATTTCTTGTCTTCTTTGTATGCTATCTTTATTAGCAGTACCATTTTGTTTTATAGCCATTATTATAATTGATAAGAATGAATGGGCTAGCCCCAAAGTCACTGCACTGCATTATGCAAATATGTTAACCAATGATATGCAATGCATGACGTCATTCATGTTGTTTTTCTTTATATTTGTGATAATAATTATTGTTGTTACAAGTTGGTCACCTATGGAAAAGTTCTTTTTTTAATAAAAGTAAACATATATTCCTTTATTTGAATTTTGATGCTGGGAAGTCAGAGTTGACTTAAATGCTTTTTTGTGCCTTAAAAGAGAGAAAAAAAAGAAAGAAAAGAAAGAAAAAAAACATGCCTTAGATTTCAGAGCATGATTAAAAGAATGACTTCAAAACAGAACAAGAATTTATTTGTACAAGAAAAATGTTCCTTTATATGATTTGTTTATAGAAGCCTATGAGAATAAATTTAAAAGAAAAATTATTCTGTTTGTGACTTTTATTCCTAAGATGGTTGCCTTTTTGTAAAGTCTGTTTGTTCTTTACGCATACAGATTGTTTTACCCCACAATGCTGTAGCTGTTTGCTAAAAGTCACTCAAGTTCTCATCTTATATGCAGTTGCATTAATTCACACATAACTGCTATTGCCATAGGCAGAAAAAAGGTAATTCATTTTTTTGATATATGTGACAAAAACATGTTGCAGGTAACTATTTTTTTAAATATTATTTATTTTATTTTTAGTGAATGTCCCTTACAGTGTAGGTTTCAGCTAAGCAAAACTTACTGTATGATTCTTCAGATTAAGACCAGAGACTCATGGAAATGTATCACCAAGTCTTAATGGGATATCTCAGACATTTTATTTTTTAAAAGGTGACAGACCTGCTACATCATAAATCTTTGGTCAAACCCGAGTGTCGCTAAACGATCTTACCAGAGTGAGCAGCCCCTCAAAACCTTCTCGTTGAGCCAGACCCAAATCAAGGCACGACCTGTCAGTTTTTGCGAACAGGTCCAAACCTAAAACATGCAGTCTCAGCTTCCAGTAATTTCTTAACCGGAAATTCACATCTAGTCTCGGCCCCGGCCCGCCCCCACTGAATCCCCCTCCACCCCCCCTCCACTGACGCCCCCCTCCTCGCTTCTCTGAGTCCAGAGAACAGGATTTAGGATGAGCTCAGCCCCCCCCACCCCCCGACCCCCTGCAGGACATAGGATGAGCTCAGCACACACCGCACACCGCAGCCGTTGTTATGAACACGGTGAACCGAGGCTGGCTTGGCTCTCACACGTTCTCGCGGGCTGGCGGGTGACAGCTTGACGTTGCTCCGCTGGAACATTCCCCAGCCCGTTTCTTCCAGGAGGTGCTGATTGCCAGGCCCTCACGAGGTGATGACTGATGCTCTTAATTAAACTGGGGCTTGAACCCATGCCCTCGTGGTGTCAGGGGCAAACTGAGTTAGCCAGTGAACATCAGTCAAAACTGCGAGGGGGGGGGGGGATGCCTGCTTGTCTTCCGGACGAGAACCAGAGCCTGAAGCAGGAATTTTTAAACTCCAGGCTGAGAGGGATGCAGGTTTTACTCAGTGTCCTTTCCGTCGGCAGTCGGCTCTGGCCTTGAAGCCCACAGGTATGTGGACTCCTCAGCCAATCAGTGACTGAGCTGCTGACAGAACACCTGTGGTTCGGCTCTCCTTCGTGGTGAAGGAGACGGAGCCTTCCCACGCTGGCCCCTAGTGATGATGTCACTCCACCAGCGGGCACGTTTTCTGTGTTGAGTGCGGACACGCATGTGTTGTGTCACATCCTGGGTGAAACACACACTCTCACACACGCACACTCACACTGACACACACACACTCTCACACACTTTACAAGCTGACGGCCGGATATACTCTCCTTCAGGCCTGCCCCACCACCACCCCCCTTCCAGCTCCTGCTTCTTTTTCAGATTTTTTCACCAAAAAAGGAAATGGAAATCAGAAAGGGGAGGGGCTTGGTGTGGAGGGAGGAGGATGGGGACAGAGGAGGGAGAGAGTAGGGGTAGTGTGTGAGTGTGTGTGTGTGTGTGTGTGTATACACGTTTGTGGGGGAGAGCATTTCAAGGGGGGGCTGAACATCTGGATTTCATCGCAGTTGCTTTTGCTGGGGGGTCAGTTGTACACACACTCACACACTCACACACTCACACACACACAGCACTCAAATTTATGGAGAACAGCCTGCAAGCATGAGTGAGGGAAGAGAGAGAGAGAGAGGAGAGGGGGGGTTCCCACACAAGCTCCTGATGGCAAAACAGGGTGATTCTCAGAACCCCCTCACCCCCCCACCCCCCAACACACACACACACGCGCACATACACACACACACACCAACATTAATGACAGGGGTGTCTGCCACAGTTCACGGTGGAGCACTGAGATGGGCCACAGACCCCTGGACCCCCCCACCCCCCCCCTTCCTGCATGCGTCAGTGTGGAGTTGTCGTCCCAGTGGGGAGGGCCGGGGAGGGGAGGTGGGGTACACACACCAGGGAGCGGTACCTCAAGCAGAGGCCCCAAAAAAATGCAGTATACCCCCTGTGGAGGGGACGGAGCTTTCCAATGCACCCCGGACCCGTCCTGTGCAAGAACACAAATCTGGGGCCAGTCTCTGTGAGCAGCTCAACATACGCTTACGAGAAAACACTTTCAACTGTCTGTGAGTGTGTGAGTGTGGCGTGTGTGTGCCTGCGTATGTTTGTGTGTATGCATGTGTGTGTATGTGTGTGCGTGTGTGTGTGTGTATATGTGTCTATGTGCTGTGTGTGTGTGTACTTGCTTGTTACTGCATGCTTCACTGGGCGTGCTGATTTCGTACCCCAACATTTGGATGTGCAGAACACAAGGACCTTGTGAAATGCATTCTATCCCAATCAATTTAGCCCCTTTTCCACCGCAATGCGAATGATCTCATCGCTCTTTTTTTTCCTCCCCCTCGGTAACACAAACCCAGAGACGGATTACATTTCTCCTGACCCAAAAAGTTTTTTTAAAAATCTGATACTGGGTCCCAGTCAGAAGAGACAGCAGAGGAATTCTGGGTAATGACCTCTATTCACATGACAAAAAAAAAAAAGCTGCACCGTCAGCTTTAATTCCTCTCTGTGAGGTCACTCTCTCTCTCTCTCTCTCCCACACATGAGCTGGGCATCATCAGTATCAGCTCTCAGACCGTCTCAGTCTGCCAGGGCTTAAACAGATTCCACCCCCGCTGACGCTCAATTTGTTTAACACAATTTTCACACGATGATTCGGGTTCAGATTACAGCTAGTGTAGGCTGTTTTTTGGACCGGTGCTGGGTGGCATAAATGATCTAGAGACCATAGCTGAGTGGAAGTTGGAGTGTAAAGTATTCATTAATGGAGGTGGAAAGTCCAGGGGTCAGCAAGTACAAGTCCTGCCCTGTCCTACCCATGAACTCAGCCAGCTGATTTCACTCATTAGTTCAACCTCCTGGCAGAAGAATTGTGTTAATTAGTGAATCCAGGTGAGTGGATCATAACACCGGGGAGGACTTTTATTTTCCGTACTTGGATTTTCCACCTCTGTTCATTAAGAAAAAAAAAACCCTCAAAGCCTTCAGCATTCCTCTTCACTTGTACCATGATGGACAATGTGTCAACCCGAACCCCTCTAGTGGTCAACGTGTGCAATTACAGATACCAGATACTTTGACTTAAATTCATGCAGAACAAAATTAAACGAGCATGTGGTGTGTGTGTGAGTGTGTGTGTGTGTGTGTGTCTTCACCAGAGCACAGTAGAGGAACAGATCTGGCCGTAACTTCATCATAATTTCCCCCCCAGCAACACCCCTCACCCCAGTGCTATGCAAACAACATCACTTAACGCAGACGTGATGTCACAGACGCGCAGAGGGAGCCGTCCGGGATTTGAACCCGGCGTTCCGTAAGTGAGAGTAACCGACTTAGGGGAAATTTTGGAGTGCGGGGAAAGGTCACAGAGGCGGGCTGGACTGCAATCTGAGTCAGCACAAAAACGAACAAATACTCAGCAAATAGGCCCCAACGCTCTCGCACACGCGCGGAGAGGGGAGAGGGGAGATCGCTGGTTTCCGTGACAGCGCGAGTAAAAAAACAGCGTAGCCTTCCCGGTGACGTTGGGGCCGGTAATCTTTGCGGACACGATCGTTACCAGCAGTGGTGAGGCCTGGAGTCACTTCAGCCAGAGCAGTTCATTTTTCCATAGAACCTGATGTTATTACTGGCTGAGGTAAGAACAGTGCGTGTGTGTGTGGGGGGGGGGGGCTGGATTCTGCCGACTCAGCAGACTGCAAAATCCAGATGTCTTAAGCTACCTGAAGCCCCGAAGAGCTATGGTGGCCATTATGGGACTTATAAAAAAGAAAAGATGAGTACTGTCTGTGCTGAAGAATAAGAACAGAACTGCTTAGTTGCGACATCAAAAATCTTTCTCTTGCCACCAAAATGATACCTTCCCCCCCTCATCCTCTTTCTCTGTCTGTGCCAAGCCTAAGTGACCCTTGCCCAGTGCGGTGGCCGCTGGAAAAACTTAACGCCATTCTCATTCTCATTTGACCTCATGCTTCAGTGTGGTGTTCGCTTTAAATAATCGGTGGCAGTTGGTGGCAGTTAGTTTTGAACAATCAGTGGCAGTTTGCGGCAGTTGGCTTTAAAGGAGTACTATGGTGATTTTCACACTTTCTCGGGTTTATGTGCTATTTGCACAAGAGGCATTGAAGAAACACAATGAGCAAAGTATTAAATATGTCCGTTCTGTATTTTTTGAGAAATATGCATTTTAAATTCATCGTCTTATTTTCAACCGGTTGAGAAAGTTGTCATTTTGCACGTCACGAATCAGTAACCATCCCCATTTCCACGCCCCGTAAAGAAATCTGACAGGACACACGTCTCTGCTGTTCAGACAATGCAAATATTTAACTAACGTTAGGTTCACTTATATTAGAGTGCCTTTAGATTATTTCTGGTTATATTCATTTAGCTAGCTAGCTAACGTTAGTTAGCTAGGAGGTTTGCTTTCATAAGGCAATGTTATCGATAACGTTAGCTTGCTAGTTTGCTTTTATGAGGACGTTATAGTTGTGCTTTTATCTTAACTTGGCTAGCTAGATAGCAAAAATTATAATTGGATACAAGTCAACGTCCTTACCTTAGCTATCTATCGATACTTGATATACTATTAAGCTAGCTAGCTTGTGAAAATTCAGTCTCCCAAAGAGAGAGCGTATCATGGGGGTAGCTATGGTAACGGGGCGCGGTCTGTCAATCATAGCTAACTGACGGTTCTCATTACCACGCCCAGACGGTTCGGGTGAATTTTTATAGTGGGAAATTTAGGCTTAGAAAAATACGTTTTAAAGTACATTGAAATGACTGAAGAATAAAAAAATTATGCACATTTGTTTTGTTGTTGCCTGAAGACAACTGGGAAGTGTCACGTTCAACCACTATGGTACTCCTTTAAATAATCGGTGGCAGTTGGTGGCAGTTCACTTTAAATAATCAGTGGCAGTTCACTTTAAATAATTGGTGGCAGTTGGTTTTAAATAATGTTGGCAGTTTATCTGCAGCAGTGTCTGGAGACTCTCACAAAGGTCAGAGTGAAACGGCTCACCTTCTCCAGTCGTCAGGCCAGTCTGAAAACCGTTGGTTTTTAAACATTTGAAATATCTCTGCTGACATACCGCCGAGAGTCGCCGTGACAACTTGGAATCAGACCTGCCAAAACAGACAGACGTTTTGCGTAATGAAGTTATGCAGGGGAGAGGAAAAAATGGGCAGCAATTAAATTGCATTTCAGTTGTCGAGGCTTGTCAGCCACAAGATGTGTTTCCCCTGAGCTCTCGTCAATCTCCCCAGTCTCCAGAATCAGACCAGCTCAAGCTCACCCGTTCGAACCCGTGGAGAAGAAAGAAACAAATCGCCATTGCTGCGCGTCTCCCTGGCAATCAGGGACTCCACCTTCACAGTCCGGAGTCGCTGCCAAAATTCAGTAGGAAGCCCTCTAAATCATCCCAATTCGCCCCTCAGGATAGGAGCAAGGAGAACACAAAAAACTAAATACAAAAAACTGTCCGCTCTCCACTTAGCCTATCAGAATAATACCTGCAATGCATGGAGAGCAGGCCATTCGATCAGCAACACGAGGAATTAAGTTTCCTTTTTACATCCTGGAGGCCTGCAGACCAAAGGCTGTAATCTCCTTTTTAAAAAGGGCTGCAAAAACGAGCATCCACGTGTATTTAACACAACCAAAGAGGGGAAAACATCGGGTTAAATTTAAGCATCTTTGGCAATGCTGTGGTCATTGCCATTATTACTTCTCAAGGCTATAAATTGCGTTGTCTTACATAGACTCAGTCATAATCAAATTACTTGATGGCAACAGCTATACCTAGCTGTTTAGAGTTTGGCAGAAAGGTGTTTTATAATGTTAGCGGGTTCCTACTAGCTAGGTAGCCGACTGCCTAGCTGTGGTTACGAATTAGGCCACTATTCTATTGTGTAAATAACTCAAGTTTTTAGGGAAGCAGTAGTTACAACGTACCACAACCTCTTGCAATAGTGGTGGTTCATCTCATTTCTTACTGAGTGTAGTTTGTTGTCAAGGGAGTACAGATGGCAAGATAGTACCTTGGCAGCCAGTTATCCAGTAAGCATAAAGGCTTATAGTACAAAATGATCAGTTACCATAGTAATTGATGCCAGTTTAGTAACCGTCGGTGTGGAATTCTGGGAAATGTATGCTAATGCGAAGTCAACACACTTTTTGAAAGGCATACTATGCAGATATTTTTTAGCCCAAAACAAGCTCCAGAGAGTTTATGCTCCAGAAGCTCCTTTCCGACACGCAGCGCAGAGTTTATTGGCCCTTTAAAGCCGGCTTTCTTAAAGATAGATAAATAAGTCAATAAAGGAGTCGGGGCAAAGCTGGATTGGGGGGGTGGAGGGGGGGGATTGAGAGATCAGACTCAATTAACGGCCTGATCCTCAGAGCTCTGCAGGAAACGAGCTCCATAAAAAGCTAGCACCGCGGCGAGCAGCGTGCCACCTCCATATTGCTCCCACATGTCCCCGGATCGCCGTGACAACACGCTCTGAACCTCTCAGCGCGTGCATACACGCTACAAACAACACGCCCCCGTCACACTCAATCCTGGATTTATTGAGACATTTGCGAAGCGGCGTTTGGCCCTCGCACCGATAACGCATCGCGCTCACAGACTGTCTTGTAAAGTTTTATTTAACGTTTAGCGCTGGCGATGTGCGGTATTACACACAGACTGGGCCACATTAACTGGCACAACCAGTCGAGAAAAAAACATTAGCAGAATCCCGATGAGGGATTCGATCCCACATCCATCCAAGCCCATAGAGGGGGACCAATCCTGCTCCTGTAGAACCACAAGGTCCCTTGTTTCTGCTTTCATGTTGAAATTAACAACCAATTTAGACCAAATGAAGCAGGTGAGGTGAATTAACTGTGTAATCAGCTGCTTTAATTGGTCAATTAAGTGCTGAGCAACAATGAAAACCAGCAGAACCTGCAGGCCACCAAGACCAGGGCTGGGGACCCCAGCAGACACTGCGGCTCTCCGGAACCAGGATCGAGGACCCCAGCAGACCCTGCAGCTCTCCTGGACCAGGGCAAAGAAGCAGTGGTGAGGGGTTTGGAGATGGTGTGGGTAGGCAAACTCCTGCCATCCCACCAGGTAGCCTACAGCAGGAACCCGGGGGGGTGGGGGCAAACAGGGACCTAAGAACACTGCCAGGGGGGCGGGAGAACAGAAAACAGGCTATCATGTCTCCTGTGGGGGGGGGGGGCAAAAACATTGAGAACTACTGCCCTACAAAAGTTTTTGATGTAGGTCACCCACTCTTAAAAGTCATTTTTTTGCCCATGGACTGTCATATAATTGTACATTTTGTATGGTAACATTTTCTTCTTGTAGTTGTTCTACGATCTGCAAGGACAACTTAGATTTTTTCAGCACCGAAAGAGTCAAATTATTTCAAATATGCACACATATTTGTCCCAGATTTTGGCCAGTGTGATATTACAGATTTATAGAGCACAGAAGTTTATGCAAACAGGCTGAATCAATTGCAACACAAGTACTTCCTCTCCTGATATGGAAAGAATTTGCCGTAATATATTTCAACTTAATAAATGTTTTTTTATACAATTCTTTATCCTCATTGACTTTAAATACTGCATTTGAGTTACAAATAAGAACTCTAAGGGAACTGCAAAAAAAAATCGTAACATAACAAAAACAAATGAAAGGAAAAAAACTGCAATCGTTTATACAGTATATTAATTTGTTCTGAATGCTTAAGGCTAGTTCACAAAGTTTAAAAAAAAATGTTTAAAAATTAAAATAAAATTTAAAAAACAGAGGTTCTTGACTTATGACAGGTTACAGCTCTTTGCCAGCAAAGCCTTTCCTCTGATCACCAGCAGCTTTTTTTTTTTACCAGTGTAGGCTACTCAATAATTCAGGTTTATTTCAGCCTTGGAAGTTCCACATTTCATTTGTGAGGGATTCGGGGAAAGGGGACAGGTGAGGGGAATAACTGCCTGCGTCACCGGACAGCTGCTGGATAACGACCGCGCATCGCCCCGCGTCGGGAACCGAAGCGCGACACCGCGGGTTAACGGCCCAGACTCGCTGACGTTACGACGAGAAACCCGAGCAGCCTGGAAACAGATGCCGTTTACTGCCTGGCCGAATGCTCCCCGAGCAGACCGGTCGTCTAGACCGGGAGCACCTAAGGATTAATCACCTGGGACAGCGTAACGGCGTCAGCGCGTTTACACAGACTGAACACGAGCGCATACTTAGCCCCGTCTCCCTCGTCAGAGCCCAGCCCGCGTGCACTGAAAAACAGGGTCGCGAGCGTTCGTTTGCGCAAGTACGGGACGGAGCATAACTCAACAACACTGATCATAACAGGAAGCGCCGCATACCGCATAGCGCACAGCATCACGTAATTTAAGGCGGCCAGATTTTATATATTTTTTGAAAGGAGGAGGTGGCATTAATGAAATTGTTGACCAGAGGAGTGGAGTGGCGGTGCTGGGGGGTAGAGGTTATGTGCTATGCTATTGATTGCATCCCATTTATGGCTGGGTATTTGGGGAATTAGGTGTGTATCCAGAGTATAGCAACCCAAATTTAGTCGGTTATTCACCAAAGCACCATAAACGGGACAATGGACATTCTATATGGGACAAACCATACCACACAACACTTCACAGTGGCCATTTTGCAGAGGAAATATAAAGCAGAAGTAAAAAATAAAAACATTTAAAAACACACAGGAAAAGTAAAATTTATCAGCTGGTACTGTACCTCACAGGTCAATGGAGGACTAATTAAAACAATAGGGATCTACTGGTGTACCCCAATAAATAATGGGTACAGGGTGAATTATGGAGTCGGACACAGAGGACTAAAGAGAGAGAGAGAGAGAGAGGGAGAGGGAGAGAGAGAGAGAGAGACCAGAGACTAAGGAATGATGTGGATGACATTTAACTCCTGACTTCTCTTTTCCTGGAAGTCATTTATTTTGTGTGGGTGTAATCCTGTGGCGATTCAATACTTCTTTGCATTTGGCCCAATTACAGTCGAAGCTCCGGGGGGTGGGGGTGGGGTGAGTGGAATATTACAACCCCCACCCCCCCACCCGGCTCCAAGTTCAAACCGCGGGGAGTCACACAGCTGGGAGTGTGGAGTACAGATTGCCTACATCTCGTCCCGTAGCCGTGGTCAGGGGTGAAATATTAAATCTGAAATATTCAGTGGAGTGTACTTAACGTTCTTGTTTGTGCATCTTTAGATATCAGATATCAACATTTCAGATATCAACATATAACATGGATGAAATGCCAGAGGGAGCAGTGAACTTCCAGCCAGGCCCTACTGTCCATGTCATCAAAAAAAAAAAAAAAATTATGAATAAAATATAAAAATTAAATGAAAGCAGATTTTGTGCATCTTGTGTGGTCCTCCTATTTTTTTTTTTTTCTGAAACTGGTGAGTTTCAGGGAAAAAAAAGTGCGTAACTGAGTAAAAACTTGCAAAGTCCATATCAAAACCCAAATTTCTGAATGAAATGACGGTTTCCATAACAACGGTTCCTCACTGGACTGCTAAACAGCAGGGGGAATGTGGTCTAAAGCGAGATTCTGTCAGCTAGCAAATTAAGACCATTTATACATGCAACGGCAACAGGCTGCTTCAACAGATCCATCTTGTCTAAAAAAAAAAAACTCAAAATATCAGAGAGGGAGAAAGTGCTGTAGTTAAACGTGTCAAAATGATGAACGAGCGAGCCGAGCGAAGGCTTTCATTAGGAAGCCCCCGGTCGGCAGGGAAACCGCCGATCTGCTGGTGTTTATACCTTCTGTTGTCCTCATCCACTTTAAAGCTTTCAGCAAGGAGAGAAAATCTCAACAAGAGAGCTGCTGACGCAAAGCTTCACATCTGCGAAAGTATCAACGGCCCCAACCATCCGAGCACTCATCACCTCCAATTACACATGGAGGGAGGGAGAGAGAGAGAGAGAGAGAGGGAGAGGGGGAGGGAGAGAGGGGGAGGGAGAGAGAGAGGGAGAAAGAGAGAGAGAGAGGAGAAAGGGAGGGAGGAGAGAGGAGGAGGAGGGAGAGAGAGAGAAGAGGGGGGAAAAGGGGAGAGGGAGGGAGGGAGGGAGAGAGGGAGAGAGAGAGAGAAGGAGAGAACAGAACAGAGAGAGAGAATTTTTTTTAAATTCTAGAGAGGGAAAGGGAGAGAAATAGTCTGCTAGTGCATTCTGAGATTGTGGAGGTTCTGGCTGCATGCTGTCCACCGATACAGCCCACACCTTCGCTGAATACCTTTCAGCTCCACCAATCAACAGACACCTCTTGTAAATGCACGGAAAGTACACCAACACAGTACAGACTGTACAGAACATAGCAGGTTTCTCCATAGAACAATCTACTCCTCTATCAGCCTCTGTCAGACAAATGTTTATGTATGCATTTATATGTCATATATTTCCCACACTATATGTCCATGACCTTTAAGTCCATGACATTATATTTAACGAGAACTCTTAGGCCACAGAGAACAGAATATCAGATAAAAAAAGACCCTAAAATACCAAACAGGAAACACTGGAAACATGCAGGGTATCACGTTTTAAAATATAGATTTGGATTATTTTCTCGGCCTTATCAGAACAGCATTGTTTTTTTTTGGCTGTGTATCTCTGTATGGAGTCTCGGCTCAGGCCCTCTGAGAACACCCCCCACCCCCCCACCCCAACCCCCCACCCCCCACCCCCATTGGAGCAGCTGTACGGCTGAAGCAAGCAGCCAATACCAGGCTGCGTTTCTGAGGCTCACTTCCTGGTCTTGTTGAGAGACGTTGCTCACTAGCGCCAGTGTGGTTTTGCACCAGTTTAGGTGTTAGTATAGCCTCCCGTTTCAATGCAAGTCAATGGCAACTATACAGTCAAAATAAAAGTCAATCATATTTGGCTTTCACAGGTAAATCTGAGGGCCCTTCACAGGTATATCTGAGGGCCCTTCACAGGTATATCTGAGGGCCCTTCACAGGTAAAGGCGAGAGCCCTTCACAGGTAAAGGTGAGGGCTCTTCACAGGCAAAGCTGACCCATCATAGCTAAAGGTGAAGACGATTCCCTGCGAGGGGAGTCAGCCCCACTGAGGAGAAGTGTCCACCCAGGGCTGCAGCGCGACGTGAGGTCACAGAGTTTCAGCTGCCCTTCAGCTGCTCTCAGACACGTTATATTATGGGCTGGAGGGTGGGAGGGGGCGGGGGTGCGAGAGGGCGGGACAGGGAGGGCGTATCTCTATTCTGATCTCAGATCAGTAGCGGGTCAGCCAGCAGCAGCGGCGGCGGCGGCGGTTTGGGGAGGAGTAACCGACTTGTGTAAACGTCTCTCCTCGAGTACGAGCCGCTTCCCTGTCCCAGGAGCGGCAGCGAGCCCCGGCAGCTCTCTAACCACGGAGACTCCCCGCCAGCTGCCAGCCCTCTCTGCCTCTCTCATGGGCTGGGCTGGGCTCCTCTTTTTATCCCGGATTTAGTAGCTTCTCCACCCCCCCCCCCCGCCCCACCCCCCCTCCCCGCTTTGGAATGGCGATGGGTGTTCACCGTGCTTAGGCCTGTCCCGACGCTGAAGCGGCTGTCTGACGGTTTTGGGAACGCGCGAATGAGCGTGCGTGCGTGCGCGCCATGGAAACACACGCTGCCTTTCTGTCAGTTCATGTCTAGAAATGAGCGGAGCGTGTGCAAGCTTCAGACTGCAACCGACCGCTCTTCTAGATCCCGCCACTTCGCAGTCCTGCGCGGCAGTTTAACTGCTTTCGTTCGCCACAAAAAAAGAATTCTGACAAGCAGCAACAATGGCTTTCAGTATCTTAGCAACCACAAACAAGCCAGCTCGTGGCATTTTTCATTTCTTCACACCGTTTCTACAAAAAATGAAATTGGCCATTCCCATTTATCATGAAGTAGTCATGTTAAAGGGGATATTTCTGGGGCGTTAACGGCCAGCTTTGAAGTGTTAGCAGTTCCCGTATCACGATCAGCTTCTAAATTTTCCCTTTCTTCTTTCTGGGTCAGACTGCGTCCTCAGTCTTCCGGAGCGATGCGGACGTTGCGCTTTGATGTGAAGAGTAAATCTTCGCATGCGGCTCGTGGGTCCATCCCTTCTGTAAAGCACGTCATAACAGAGTGTCCGTTTCCCCACAGCTCGTCTTCAAACCACACCGTCCGCACGTCACCGTCAATCAGCCTGTAATCTCAGAGGAATTCCTGCCCGTCTTTTAGTGCAAAATCATGCGCTCCTGAGGCGTGATTGGACAGATATTAATCAGCTGCGTTCTAAATGATGAATTACACAACGCCGATTGATCTGACGTTTGAGGGCAGGTAAGGTTGCTGAAGTTTACTTAAACAAAATGTTGGGGGTTTTTTTTGTAATGTAAAAAAAAAAAACTAAAGGGTAGAGGCGGATAAAAGAATTTAAAAGATGCAAGTGTGGTGAGCAGCAACCAGTGTTAACAGTAGAGCCAAGGCCTCAGAAAAGGCCGTTTTTATGGTTTATGTCTGTGGGACGTGGCGCTCGGATCGCGCGGTGGACGACGTCGCGGACCAGAGGAGCACATTCCAGAGGCTTACGTGGGATCCCGGAGAGGGTCGGGGAGTCAGAGTTTGGGTTTCGCCTGGGTGTCTCCCTGTGCAGATGGGACAGTCCCACGTCTGGCTCAGAGCAATCTTACACAGCTCTAGAGCAGTGTTTCTTAAACTATGGATCGGTACCCAAAATGGGTCGCGGGAGTGTATGAGGTGGGTGCCGGAATGAGTCTGTAGTCCATGAGACCATGCTTTTATGCGTACTTGACAGGTCCCCGAAAGACACTAAATGTCTACATCTACTATACTCTTCAAAGGGTTAAAATGGCATCATATGAACAGACCAACTCGTCTTCCCTACAAGCGTTTTTTATTTTTTATTTTTTTTGGAGCAGGATGTACTTGGAGATATTTTACATTACCTTATCTCTTATTTATGCTGTGCTCATGAAGTAACTTCTCTTATCTTCTGAAAGCCAGTGACCTCTGCTTCCTCCGTATGTTGGTCAAGAGCCTTCTGAGGTCAGGCAGCTTTGAGTGAACAGGGCCCCCATCGCGAAATTTATGAGGCTCCACCGTGTGCTTACAGCTTCGCGAGCAGCACTTCATTTCGCTAACGTTTATGAAATTACAGCTTCAAAAAAAAAAGCACAGATAAGCAAAGTTATGATTTTCGGTCTTTTTCATGGTGCTCTGAGGCAGATGTACTCATTCAATCAAACTTAGGGGAGGTTGCCAAGCCGGTAATTGAAGACATAGCCTCACGTGTCAGACTCACAACCTCCTGCTACTATGAGCCTGACTAAGCAGTCAGTGTGATGTGAGATAAGTCCATCAACTTCCTGGCTTGTGGTTTGCTAATAAAACCAACAGTGATTGACTGCTTTCAGCCAATCATAATCTTACGTACAGTCCTGTATGTGGAGGCTCAAGCTGTATGTTAATGACCCAAGTGAATCAGACCAATGAATGATAATGTGACGCCGGCTGAAACTTGCTAGAACCAATCAGATTGCAGGATCTCAGATACTGAAAATTCCCTTTACGTATGATCAAGGTGATCAATAGTCAGGGGGTTGAATGGTTTTACTGTCAAATCTGGACTGTGCCAGTACCGACTGCATCCAAGTCAGTCCCTCAAGGTGAGACATGATTGGGCCTAGAGACAGCCAGGAGGGCAGTGTACTCTCTGCTCCATAGCGACCCCTCTGGCACAGCTGGGTTCCTGCAGGTTGTCAGGATCAGCTGTGTCAGGGTTGTAGTACGGCAGCTGGGGAGGCTCATCCGATTGGCTGGAAAGAAGCACGTTTTTTGGACGCCGCGAAAGCTTGCGCGTCGCGCCCACCAAAACTGACGAGGATGATCCTGGAATGGCACACGCCCACAGGCATTCCGAGTTTGGAGAGAAAATGGGTGCGGTAGGGTGGGGTGTTTGCAAAGAAAAAGAAAAGAATGCTGAAAAAATTTATAGGAAGTTCACTGGATCCATAACACGCTGTTTTTAGAGCACTGTGGACTGGTGACCTCTGAGGCCAGTCACTTCAGGACTGGTGTTTGGTGAGGGCAGTTTGGAAGCTGCCTGCATGGTTTTGCCCATACAGCTACCCACAACCACTTCATTCCCAATTTAAGGTCAAGAGCTGGCTTAGAGCGGGAGGTTTCACAACTGCCGTTATAAAACCGTCTCTCTCTCTCTCTCTCTCTCTCTCTCACACACACACACACACACACACACTCTCTCTCTCTCTCTCACACACACACACACACACACACACACACACTCTCTCTCTCTCTCTCACACACACACACACTCTCTCTCTCTCTCACACACACACACACTCTCTTTCACACTCTCTCTCTCTTGCCAACTCTTTTGTTTTCTCATCCCAGCACTTATCTCAGCAAACCAAACAAACCATCATCCATCATCCACCCAACCCTGTGATTCCACTCCACTGAAAACCCAACTGGCAGCTAGCTGACCTGACATATACCTACCACTCTAAATAACCTGGGGGCATCAAAACAGGGGGGGCGAGGGGTTGTGTGTGTGTGTGTGGGGGGGGGGGGGGGTTGTTTGGGGAAACAGTGCCATTGTGAAAGATCCTGCTAGAGATTCCGCTCAGATCCATGCCAATCACTGTCAGACTGCGCTGCCAAGGCTCACAGGCACCAGGTGCGATGTGCTGACATCATCGGCTTAAACCGCTGAGGTAAGGCCTTTTCTACGATTTTATTTTCTGTAAAAACAGCCTCACCCCAGGGGAGGGACATCGCCTCATATTTTCCACACTATCTACGAACGCAGCCGAGTTCATAACTGAGGCAACTCAGGTGAAACGCTTTAGCTCGAGGGTACCACAGCAGCGCCCTTGAATGGACTCAAACCTGCAACCTCCAGGTTTCAAACTGATGTCCTAACTCACTACATAACACCACCACTCCTATGGAAATTTCAGGTCTGTGAGAAATAGCTTACACTCTACACTTAAAGGCCACATTTTAGTCATGTGTCCTTCATTTATCCAGGAGACAGTGTTGTGGTCACATCGCTACATTTCAAGAGTAAGCTGAGTCTGGCGCCCCCTGTGTTTGAGTCTAAGTCCAAGTCACTAAAACTGAGTCCACGTCGAGCCCCCATTACCCAAGTCCAAGTCACAATCAGATGCACTTAGTACTTTACGTCCGTGATAATCAAGTCTGCCTCATTGTGATAGCTGACCTAGGGGATAACCTTTTTGCCCCAGTGTTGTGTGCACATCCTCTTTTATTTAGACACAAGAAATGGGTCAATATATCAATATCTCATGACAAATAATGACCTACTGCCAAAAAAAAAAAAGAAAGTCTTGATATGCATCTCTCTCCAAAAGCACTGTTAGACATGAGTCCAAGTCGCCAGTCATGGTTTAGGTGTCTGGTCAAGGATCTAAACAGGACTCAGGTCGGGGTTTGACGGACCTCCGACTGCCATGACAATCGCTACCTCTGAGCTTGCGCACCACAAGCTCACTGATCAAGTGAAGATCCTCGCTTCCAAAATGAAGCATGCATGAGACAGATCCAAGTCGACGTCATGGTCTCAGGTCCAAGCTGATCAACAGTCGAGGCACTCTGAGCACGAGTCGTAACAGGATTTCCCAAACAGATAGATCGAGACTCTCAGAGCTACGCCATGAGCTAAGCTTCCAGCTATAGCTCGAATCGCCTCCAATGAGCGACCGCCTGAGCTCACGGCTCACTGTAATCAGCATCGACGACTCAATAGCAACGCCATGCTACAGGCTTCCAAAAACATGAATCAGCATCGAACGACCTCCAATGAGCAAACGCCATGAGCTACGGGCTTCCAAAAACATGAATTAGCATCGAACGACCTCCAATGAGCAAACGCCATGAGCTACGGGCTTCCAAAAACGTGAATCAGCATCGAACGACCTCTGACGACAAAAAAAAAAAAAAAAAAAGAAACACAGAATCAATCAGCGCACAAATAAATATATAAATATGCACACAGACAAAAAAAAATAAAAAATCAAACCTCAAAAGCAAGCGGATACAGAGCGCGTGAGCCGAGCCGAGCGGTTACGAACGCGCCGACGCCGGCGGCGACGTTCCACAAATCACTCCCAGGCGGAGAAGCGCGGGTTTGTGGGTAACGACGGCGGGAAAGGAAACCCTGGCGCTAACAGCTTACACGTGCGTTTCCCGGCAACCACGTCAAACCCGCGTTTCAAAGGGAACGCTGTAACTCACAGACTCGCAGCGCCAAGGGGTTCCAAACGGCTCTTCGCTGTCCGCCATTACGTGCGCGCGGTGTCTAATTTCCGTATCTTGGGTACTTTTTTTTTTTACGCAAATAACCCTAATTCGCTTCACCTCGATTGTTTTAATTTACGAGAACTGTTATATTGACTTAGAGCCAGCATAAGCAGAATGCCAGTAAAAGCAGGCTTAGCTTGTGTTACTGGAAAAATGCAAACGGTTTTTTCCAGAGAAAAAATTGAATGGATAAGTACATTCATTAATAAACAATTGAAGTGGCCTGTGATTGCGTCATACCTAACTTTTGTAAATCGCCACCTTTCATAGAGAGCACATCGAGTCTAAAGCATGGCAAACGATTAGGGTTCGGGTTTGGTTACAAAGACACCACTGAGAGTAAGTGCAAATAAAAGTAAAAAATAAAACTTAAAATAATTTTCTGGAACAATTTTATGGAGTTAACCAGGCCGGCTCAATTAGATAAATATTACTGCAATGTGACACGCAGTTTTAATAAAGTCAAATACTTCCATCATATACAGTGTGGGTTATATGCTAATATGAAGTGTGTAAAATCAGCTAGCAGACCAAAAACACCAGTGGGGCGGGGGGGGGGGGTTCACTCGGCAATCAACCTGCTTTAGGGTAATTGATCAATTTACGGCTGACAAGCAATGCATCCCATCAGCCCTTGCAGCTCAGCAGGAGACCCCTGTTCCATGATTTATGCTTCATTATCGCAACAATGAAAAATTGTGGAAGAGTGGTACCGACATATTCTTTCGCTAGCTATGTCTCGTAACTGGCAATTTCAAAGGGTGCATGGAGAACATGGTGTTGGTTAGCTGTGAAAATCACTGATTGAATATGGCAGTCTCCATCATACAGACTAACTACATTTCCCATGAGCACCTTGCAAAGAGAATGTAGCACACCCATGGCCTAGGTTTCCAAACACAAATGCAGCCCCCTTCTTGCTGGGGGACATTAGCATAAACATTCACAACTTCTGCATTTCTACATTGCTACACAGTATCCATTTACACAGCTGGATGGACCTTGCTCTGTGGTACAACGGCAGTGTCCTACTTGAGAATCAAATCTGCAACCCTTAGGTAACAAACACAGTTCCTTACCCACACTACACTGCTTCCCAACAAGCCTGGACTAAACACCCCATGGATCTCTACTGCCTCCACTCCACATCCAATTGAAGTTTTGTTAAATGCACTTAGATGGGCTGAACAGTCTGTTCTCATCATCATATATTCTGAAGTCTGTCTCCGTGCTGATAGGTTGTCCGGAATATCCAAACACACAGGGTGCAGCTGACAGAGACGTTTGAAGCAAAACAGACTTTGCAGTAGGCATTGCTTTGCATTTCAATAGGTCCCGACCGCAGCTTTCTCACGAGCGCGACCGCACACGTAATAATATTACTGTGTACACAGTGCCCATTCTGCCACAATAAATTCTGGGAGCCGAGAGTCAGAAACTGTGGGAACTGGTCCTCTGACCCAGAAGCCTGGCGAGGTTCGTCCGACTCGCTGTGAAAGCTTTCCCCTCTTCGCCATTGTTCCAAACCGCACCTCAAACAACTCTGCAGAAGACCGAATACGAGGAAAATCGGCTGCAAATCACTTTATGTATTCATTTATGTCAGCTGTCTGTATTGTTATAATATAAATTAGGTCTGAGCACATTGCCTCAAGTATGTGCATTTAGTGTCTTGCTTAAATCACTGGTGTAATGGCTGAGTTCACTACTAGTAGACAGTTTCCGTCAACTCTTTTCTTGCTAGTGCTAGTGGTTACTATGGTTATTTCCAAGAGGAGCTGTTTGTCATTATGGACGTGTAGGCTGCTTTGTATTGTAGCGATGGACTCAGGGCAGTGACCCGAAAGATCTGCGATACCAACCATAGTTTATTTTTGTCGTTTATTGGTTATTACATAAATCTCAAATACAACATTTCTTTTTTTAAATACATCACTTATTGGCTGGCAGGGGTCACTGTAAGATCAGAACACAGCTTGACAGAGCAGTGAGGAATGCCTGGAGGCCATCACCCAAGCACTACATTCTATGGGATGGGACTTTTTTGTTACACACACACACACATGTACTGCCATAATTGTGAGGACCTAACTTCCCTGTTGATACTGAGGACCAGCACTTCCACTGGAGGTAGGAACATACAAAAAATACTCAACAGTGTCACACACACACACACACTCACAAAGAATTATGGCCAATGGAAACTGTGACATATGAGAGTAAATATGGCTGCACCAAGATAGTCAGCCCTCTGGTGGTTAGCTAGTCAGCTACTCGGCTATGTAGACCCCTACCCTCACGTGGAATCAGAATGTGGATGGAGGAGTGAAAAGGCAAACAACCCTGTGATAGACTGAAAGATAAAAACGCCCATCTGCTTCATTCACGAATAATAATTCAGTGAATCGGGCGACCGGGCATGAGTCCCCCCCCCAGCACGAGTGGAACGCGAGCTCCAGCACGTATGGAGCCGAACTTCCCTCACGGGCGGCGCTGTCGCCTCCCGCGCTCCAGCTGGGAAGGAGTCTGAGTGGCCCAGTGTTAGCAAGCCACTGCTCCCCCCCTAGCCCCAGTCACGCAGCGAGATGGAGAAAGGGCCAGGCTTCCCCGCCAAAACAGCAGAGAAGCTCCCGGAGATGGGGCTCTTCAGCAGACGGACGGGAACGAGATCTACAGCGCCAATTATTTACCCTCCACTTCAGGTCTGTTTATCGTTCTTCGTGCGCAGTGTAAACCGCGCGGCGACAGAAGAACATTCGGTAACGGCCGCGCTACGCACTCAAGAGTCAACATTCCCAGAAGAGTTATTCTCCGCGAGCCAAACATAGACATCGAGGAAGCGAGCACAACTAGCGCCGCCCCACAGACAAAATGTCTGCCCCTGTTTAATAGCACTTGTGCGGTGTTAAATGTGGGAACTGGTTACAGGTAAGTAGAGGAGGAATCATCATCATAAATAATTACGCCTCGTATATCTATCACGGCAAAGTACATAATTATATTCCTAAAATAATTAACTCATTTTAATGTACGCTATTCCGCTGTAATTAGATGCCATATCATTTTAATCATACCAAGTTGCCTAACACTTCAAATAGTTTTTTTTTTTTTGTAAATTAAATATCTTCCTCAGGCTTCCCGAGCAAGAGTCTGTGGATGAATTTGTGTCATTCAGCGCACTCCAGTGGTCAATTTTAGTACTGCACAATAACTTTTCAAAACTTTTTCCGTTACTTACTATCAACAGGAATCACTTATACTTACGTGCCAGGATTGAGGTCTCCAGCCAAGCTTTAACCTTCATTCGTCCTTCCATTTCCTAAACCGCTTATTCCTGGTCATGCAGGTGGCAAGAGGACACTCTGGACAGGTCACTAATCCTGCACAGGGCACACAAGCCATTCAATAAAGCAGTCATACCTGTGGGAAATAGAGCGATTCCAATTAGACTAACCTGCATGTCTTTCGGGCTGGTTGATCCTATCCCAGCATGCAGCTGGTGAGAGGCAGGACCATTGTGCTGCCCAGCTTCCACCTCAAGAACATGTGAATCATCTGCAGTATATCACCACAATGCATATGATGTTTTATGGGCTGTAGATTCCTTTATTCTATGATTCTAAATTGAATCAATGTGTCAGTCTGGGTTGGGGGACACAAGTTGACCCTGCGTGCAGCGAGTTCTGAGTAACGTGTGAGCAAATGGAAACTCAGAAATGTAACATCCTTTGTCATGTGGCGTGGAAATACTATGTTTAAAAATATCTTTATTTTGTTCTTTTTAGCTAGCCATCCCATAATTCAGAGCAGTCTAAAGATGTTTAGCAGCTGGGCAGTATGTAAAATGTTGTGTTAAATCACACTCACCCACCCACTCCCTTTCACCCCAATCACAAAATCCATCACGTTTTTTTTATTTATTTGCATATACTTTTTTTATTACATTTTTATTACAAAGGTCGAACATTTTTTTTTCACGCATAGAAAACAAAATACAAAAAAAGGAAAAAAAAAATCATACAGCTATTCAGGTGTACAGTCAGAACTACACAACCAAATAAAAAAAGGAAAAGTAAAAGTAAAAAATAAAAAAAGTAAAGAATCTTGCTTTAAAATCCAATTAGCGAGTCACAACGAAGGGAGAACCGGAGGACGCTAACATTCACATGGAACGATCGACTCTGCGTGCTGTGTGACAGGGTACGCATGCAACGACTCCGTGCGCGAAACAAACAGGCCTAACGTCTGGCGCCCCCTAGCAGCGAGCCAGAGTACTTACTACGACACATGACACGGCTTCTTCTCTAAAACACCAAATGAAGAGGTGAGGGAGGAGGGAGGAGAATTATGGGATGGAGGCTCTGAGATACAAAGCACACTTATGTGGGGGGGGGGGGTTGAGGGGAGTCAATGGGTTTGGTGGGTGGAGGGGCAGACGGTGAAGCACTTTCGATGAGTATTTTTCTAACGGAGAAGTTTGTGCCTGTACAGGGGTGCTGCTGGCCGGAGCTGAACCATGCCCAGCACGCCCCCCTCCTACCACCACCCCCTCCACCAACCCCAACCCCCCTGGGGTGGAATCCCTTCTCTTGTCGTCTCACAGGTTGTCAGGTGGCCTAGTAGTCCTGAAACACAATGAAATCTTCATTAAAGATACAGCATTACAGATATAGACAGAGCAGCTGCATTCATTAAAGATCACCACTTAGCTTTCATTCCAGATGAGGATGAAAATTTAATTTTTTTGTCATATTTGTCTTCTATTGTGAAACTGTGCAATATGCTGATGCTAATCTTACACACCTGAACTCACCACAGGTGTACAAGTGAATTAGAGAGTAACTGCCAATAGCCTCCATTCAAAGGCAGGCTGTTAACAAGTATGTGGTCGGATATACACAATACATTATAATACATTGATATCAGGGGAAAGCACATCACAACACATTTTCACAAATGATCCGCAAATTTGAGAGAGGAGCAACTTACGGTTCTCGGTTTTTTGTTCATCTTCAGGTCAATTCTAGAAAACCAAAAGGAAACCCGTTAAAGGAAATAGAGCTGGGCATTCCACCGGTCGCCACGGTGACCGCAGGCCCACTCAACAACACACGACAGAACCACAGAGACACACTCGAACAGGAACTGGAGTGTCATGGGGGGGGGGGGGTCCAGCTGTCCCCTACACACAACTTCCTGTTCCCTTCTGTCAGGGAATGACGGGGAAGCCGTGGGTAGGGCAAATCTGAACCCCCAAAACACCAACTAATGGGAACAGAACCGAGATGAACCCCCATTTCTTAAACACTGTTCAATTCGACTGAACCACCACGACTGGAAATTTCTCAGATTGCCCACCCCATCTCCAGAATTCAAATATTAATATAAGAGTTTCCAAATCCTGGAAAATTGCTTTTTTTAATGATCACCATTACAAATAACTTGGGGAAATGTTTTGGTTTTAAAAACTTATTCTAATTTTTTTTTTTTTTTGGTAATAATCTGTGAATTTCACAGCTTTTTGACAAGGCTTAAACGGTTTGTGCTCAGCCAATGTTTAAGAAACACAGGGCACCAAATGGATGCGCTGCACACACAATCACATGACACAATGGAACGAATGGCTGAGAACTAATGCTAAGGCACAGGAAAGAGGGAGGGAGAGGGGGAGGGAGAAAATGAGGCGAGAACGAGAGAGGAGGGGGGTAAGAACTCAGGGTGAGATGGAGGGAGAGGGGGAGAGGAGAATGGGAGGGACGGGAGGGATGGGGTGGCCGAGAGGGAAGGGGGGACACTGCAGGAGTACTGAATTAAAGGTCAAACTTACTCAAAGTCATAATCAAACATGCCAGACGGGCTAAGAGCAGCGTTAGGGGAGGAAGAAGGCAGGAGACATTAATACACACAGAGCCCTTCAGTTACACTGACCAATCACAGGGCCTGCCCAGCTACGTTAACCAATCACAGGGCCCTCCCAGCTACACTAACCAATCACAGAGCCCTCCCAGCTACACTAGCCATTACTAACAGTAGGCAGCAGTGTAGTATAACGGGTAAGGAGCTGGCCTCCAGGTAGGATGCGGTCGTTGTACCCTTGAGCAAGGTACTTAACATGCATTGCTTCAGTATATATCCAGATGTATGAGTGGATGCGATGTAAATGCTATGCATGTGAAGTGAAAATTTGGTGAAGAGGTTCAGTAATTTGTTGGGTATGAGAAGGGCCTAACTGCATAAAAATTAAGAAAAAAAATGTCCATGGTTACAGCAATGCTTGTGAAAGGGGAAATTCTGCTTTTAAATCTGTTTGTATCCCACAAAACTAGAGAAGCATCGATAATAAATAGCTATTCCAAAATAACTGAAACAATCTCAAACTTTAGCGGCTAATTATTCCTGTACAGAGAGGAAGCAGGTTGTTAGCTGCATGTTAATTTAGCCTCGTTTAAACTAAGGCATTTTGTGTGCTCAGTTCAAAGTGAATGCAAAAGCAGGGAACTAGAGATTGGGCAGACACAAGCAGTTTAACTCACTGGCTACAGGGACAAGGAAACTGAGGAGAATCGCTTAGCATCCAAAACCGGCAACTCCCTGCTTCACCCGAGACTCTCTCAGAAGTCAGCCATAATAAAACAGGGATTAGGCGGCTGGGATGTCAGCAAACCCACGAGCAGAGGAGCTCAGCCAATCACGGAGTACACTGGTAACAGCCAACAGAACATTTCTGATGGCGATTGGTTGACACTTTCTGATGCTTTCTAGCAATGTCCACAGGAATCCCAGAACTATACCCAAAATATTTGAGGTCCCCACACTGCAGCCCTATAGGACTGGAGTCTGAAGACCCACACTGAAGCCCTACAGGACTGGAGTTTGAGGTCTTCACACTGCAGCCCTATAGGACTGGAGTTTGAAGACCCCACACTGAAGCCCTACAGGACTGGAGTTTGAGGTCTTCACACTGCAGCCCTATAGGACTGGAGTTTGAAGACCACACACTGAAGCCCTACAGGACTGGAGTTTGAAGACCCCACACTGAAGCCCTACAGGACTGGAGTTTGAAGACCCACACTGCAGCCCTACAGGACTGGAGTTTGAAGACCCCACACTGCAGCCCTACAGGACTGGAGTTTGAAGACCCCACACTGCAGCCCTACAGGACTGGAGTTTGAAGACCCCACACTGCAGCCCTACAGGACTGGAGTTTGAAGACCCCGCACTGCAGCTGGAGTTTGAAGACCCCGCGGTGCTGTGTAACCTCATTCTCAGGAGATGGCGGTGGGCTGGCGGGGCGGGAGGCTGGCCTACCTGTGCCGGTTCTTGTTTTTCCGTTTCTTGTGGCTTCCGTGGTGACTACCCGAGGAAGAGGAGGCCGCTTTCTGAGGCTTCATCCCCTGCAGGGCTCCGTCGGGGTCCTCGGTGTCCTCCTGGCTCGGCTCGTTCTCCTGGTTCTGGAAGTCGGGCGAGTTATCGCTCTCTGTGCCGCTGCCCGGCTCACCTGGGGGGCGGGGCTTGTATCAGTGACATCACACTTCCGTAGCTCTGAGAGTCAACACCAACGTTCTTCCCAGATAGCAAGTGACTCCGGGCCAAATCTGCACTGAGTCCAGCAAGGCAGTGCTGGCTATAGGCCAGAATCGGCCCAGTTCCGGCCTGGAGTCGCTTGCTATCAGGGATCCACTTTGGTAAGTCGCTCTGGATAAGAGCATCGGCTAAGTGTAATGAAATCAGAGAGAGATGTCTGACAAAACAAACAGTACTCACGTTTTTCAATTAGCTGGTCCTGTATCCCCCCTAAAGCACTGACAGCCTACAATGATAACACACACACAAACAGCAAGACAGACTGAGCATGGATTGTGTGAAATTATGAAAGATAAACATGGGGGAAACTGTTCCTAGCACCAGTTATGACTGAATAATAGCAGCAATAACAAACAGATGCCCCCTCTAGTCAAACCAAATGAAGGTCTAGTGACAGCAAACTAAAGCTTTAAAAAAGACAAAACTGGTGGATCAAAGGAAGGCACTTTACCGCAACAGAAGTGACCGACGATTTACTGAAAAGACGTTCCGCCTCTTTGAACTTTCTGTTTCTTCTGTCATTCTTGCTGTTGGAGTTTCTGCAACAAAGTTATGTCATGTGTATGTGTTAAGTATACATAAAGCTGTACGGATTTCATTTACCATGCGATTCTGAATTACAGTACTTTAAAAAAAATCATACAGCAACTCACTTTTGGTTGGTGAGGTAACGATCCCATCCTCGGATGATGTTCCCGTACATCTGAGTGTCTTCCAGGTAACTCCCCTCAAACGCATAGATCTGCCGCTCCAAGTTTGCCAGTGTCTCCTGCAACAAAATACAACACAGGATTCCAATTATTCCTCTACATCTTGCAACTAGTCGTGGCAACTAGGTAGTTACTGACCTCTTAGTTACTCATGGCAGGTAGTTAACGTCAATGATACGGAGACATATCTAAACTAGTGGGTCAAACCGGGCTTAGTGGCAAGTAGGTTTGTTTGGGTGCTAGCTAACATGCTAGCTACTCAGTAACTTCAGTGACAATGTTAAACAGACCCTCGCTTTGACTTAATATTATATTTAACAAGCAAGCTATACAGATATTGTGTGTGAATTGTCAATAGGGGTGGGACTTTATGGACGCAATAACTTATCTACTTAAGCGAGAAAATAAGTTAGCAAGTACGTAAAATACATAAGATAGATAACCGTGGGTTACACTAGCCACAAGATCGCTATAGCAGGAAAGTACAACTTGTACAGTGCAACTCGCTACGTTATGTAACTCGCTAGCTAATGTTAACGTTAGCGGTGTGGTTGATTTTGAACCATTTATCCTAGTCTAGTTATGATAACGTTATATAAACAGTCTGTTTCCAACTGTTAGCTAGCTGTGTTCCGCCTACTTTCCGACATACAAAGGAAACAAGCTCTTAAACCAACTTTGATTTACAGACATGAACCTAGGCCTCCCAAAACCATATTTCCAGCGGACTTTCCTGATTTGTTATGCGGGGATAAACTCGCCTGAGAACGGCCAAGCCTCCAGCGCCACTACGCGTAGCAGGCTACGTGCTATTCACAACAACGGATTACGCAGCTTCACCAAATAAACCAACCAATCATTTTGTTTCGTTGCGGACGTAACGTAACTATGTCGCTAGAGTTACAGGTACACGAGTAAACCCCATTCATTTGCCGTTGTTTATTTCGAAAAATGTATCAAGTCTCTCAGACGAGAGTATTTACCGCAAGTTCTTGTTTCCTCTTCACCAGTTCTGTCAGTTCCCGACGTGTGTCCGGGATCTGAGGCGGCGTTGCTTTAGCGTGCATAGCCATATTGGATATGAAAAATGAACGGAATAAAAACAAAAGGAGCTCCTTCACCAGCGCAAAAAGGCGCCTACATTTGTAACTCCGCCTGTGAACCTTACCGTGAGCTGCCACAAGAGGCAGTAAATGTGTTTGAATGATACGGGGTGGGACGTTAAGGTCATACGTCATATTCGAGAAAATGTCATAAATTTATTTATTTATAAAAGAACAATTATTTTCCCTTTGGATTTTCCCTTTTACTTTTACCCAATGTAAATACACTTAAATACCTTTTTATGTCAATGGACTTGGCTATAGTTAAGTGCGTTTAGCATTATTTATTTTTTGGAAGACGCCCTACTGTAATTCAATGAAATCTCGTTTTCCAGATAAATTCAGTTAAGGTTAAACACATTCAGTGTTGTTGAGTTCTGAACATTGTCCACAAGATATTTTATGATATACTAAGATTTGTTTGTATTTATCAGCATTCGTGGTGCCTTCAATCGGAACCAAATCACCAACACCAGATGTGGTTATACACCCTCAAACTTGCTCTGCTCATCCATCATGCTTGACTGATGGTTATAGACATGGTTCAAAGAGTCTTTCTTTCATTGCTTCAGCAGTGTACTTGCCTTCTCTTACTTCCGAAAATCTCAAATATCAAATCTCATTACTCTACATCTCTGATGTTTACTAGAATGGAATAAAAACCTTGGTCTGTAGACTCAGTGAATGTGCAAAAAAAAAAAAAAAAAAAACATGCAATATCTAAGCAGATCTGTACAGTTGAGACGAGAAGAGAAATGTACCACTTCACACAAAAAAAAAGCATTACGAGTGGAACTAATAGCCTGGATCTGCTGGCTAGATTAGCAATGCTGGCTCAATCGTGAAATAAATATTTCATAACTGATACCTACAGAGTCAGCCAATGTCTCGTATCAACTCCGGAATGCGGAATGTTGGCATCTGCGCTGGAGAGAGAGCCAGAACCCTGATGATAATACACACATTGCAATCAGTTTTCCGGGGAGAAGTGCCTCGTGCAGGGGTAGGAAAGAGGGCCATATCTACGGATTCCCTGCTCTTAATTATATCGTTAGCTAAATAATTTATTTTAAATTTAGCAAAACATTTCTTGATGGGCTCACGAATAGCAGATGTAGAATGTCATTGTGTCCCTATATGAAATATTTCACTGTGGTAAATTATCCAGTCGAGCAGTGTTTGCACATTTGGCTAATTGGTTAATTAGACCGGGGAAACTGGTGGCAATTAAAGGAAAGCATGTGCGTCAGCCCTACAGAACACTTCTGGTATATGCAGGCTTGTTGTTAGGAAACAGACCTGCCCAATTAAATTACATGCATTCTGGTCGCTCTTTGAAGTTACTTTACATGGTCTGGTGACTGCTGAATGCAAACCGTCATCACGTTTTGAGTAATTTCTAAACCATTGTCAGAATGTGGGGAAAACACAAAGCAGCGAGGTCGTATTCAAAGGGGCAGAACGTTATGTTCTTTTCAAATGTTCTGTCGAACGGAAAGTTCGTACAAAATTATTGTGTTTCATTTCTCAGGAGTCACAGGGGTCTGGCGCATTAATACTTGTAGTGGGGTAACAACGTATTGAAAACTAGACCGGTGGTTCCCAACCTCTGTCCTGGAGTACCCACGTGTATGCTGGTTTTCGGTTAATTTAAATTTTAAAAAGGTTGTTAATTTTTCTTAATAATGTGTTTTATTGTGGTTGATTATTTACCCTCTTGAACACAGGGGTAGGCTACTCCAGGACCGAGGTAGGTCACCACTGAGCTAGGCGATGCTATTGGCCAGTGTAAAGGTTGCAGCAAACCGAACATAATCAGTCTTTTAGTCACGATAATTTAGGCAGGTGTTCGTTTCGTTTAGTCCGGGGTCCACTTTAAAATGCCGACGTAACGGTTTGCGGCTCTTAATTGCTTCATTTTTGAAAGGGCGAGTGGAACGGATGGCACGGAACACGGAGGCTGCAGTTCGCGTCATAACCTCCAAGTGGCGCCAGTGGCGCAGTAATCAAACGAGTTTACCCAATCCAGGTAGGGGATTGGATAAAATGGGAAAAAGTAGGGGGATAAAGAGCAAACTTTAGTTCCTCTTTCCAAAAATGGAAACGCAGACCATGCCACACCTTAAAATCTGGCCTAACGAAGGCAGCAGTATAAACCTGGGCTGATCACCGACAAGCTTCGGCTGTGAGTGTCTCTAGGGGAGGTGTTTGGCTGTGTTTGAATTGTTCCTCATGTCCGAACCTTGCGTCCTTTTACTGATTTAGCCTGAACCTGGCACCAGGAAACCAGCCAGGAGGAAGAAGAGGACATGAAGAATTTCATGAGAATTTGAATGTTCTCATTCACTCCAGTATCATGAGGCTACATCCTCTATCTATCTATCTATCTATCTATCTATCTGTCTGTCTGTCTGTCTGTCTGTCTGTCTCATTCATACGGGACTTTTCTAACAGGGCACTCAGGGAACAGTGAAAGAATCCGGAGAAGCATAATGTAACAGCAATGGCAGTGAATCAAAAAAAAAAAAAAAAAAAAGAATTTTTATCATCAACCAAAAAAAGAAAAAAGAAATGATGAGGTGAAATAAAAACAGGCTGCGCTGGGGTCGCTGGGGGCGTGTCCTGCTTTTGCGTCCTCTCCAAAGTACGCACAGTACTCCGGGCGTCTTCAGTGCTGACACGATAGAAACGAAGTCCAGGCCCGCGGGGCCCGTCTTGGACCCGAACGCCGATTTCGTACCGTTTAGCCGCGCGGACGGGAGGGGAGAGAGAGGTAAGGGAAGGACAGAGAAAGAAGAAGATGAACGAGAGGAGAGAGGGAGTGGGTGAGAGATATGTAATAGATATGTAACAGATGAGGATGATATAATAGATCTGGCAGTGCTGGCAGTGGAAGCGCCCGGAGGCTCCAGCAGAAGGGCTCACGCAGTGACCATGCGGCTCTTATCTGGCGGTTTGGATAGCCTCCTAAGATCGTGACTGTTCACTTTTTCGTGTCCGCTCTGAGGGACATGCGTCTCTGGACTTTATCTCAAAAACCCGTATATGCTACTATTCTGGAACCCTATGCACTACAAGGGACATTCAATGACAAATGAAATCACCTTTTCCCCCTGCAACATATTTTGGTCATTCCAAGACATTTGTAGTATATTGAAAAAATAGAAATTATTTGAGTGTGTGAGGTGTGTTTTGTCGTGCCCCTGTAAATCACTCTGTATTGGGGGGGGGGGGGGGTTGATTGGTAGCCCCCCTTGTGTGGGAGGATTAGGATTTTTTTTATTTAATTTTTTTTTTTTTTTGCTTTTTCAATTCATAACTGAAAGCAGAGAACGAGGGAGTGAACAAGACCAAAGAAGAAAATGAGAGACAGAGGCAGACCCTCTTTCTCTCTCCCCCCTCTCTCTCCACCCCCCACCTCTCTCTCTCTCTCTCTCCCCCCCTCTCTCTCTCCGTCTCTCTCCCCCCCACCCCCCTCTCTCTCTCTCCCGTCTGTCTCCACCCCCACCCCCCCACTCTCTCCAGGGGCAGCCCTGGGTTCATGTGAGGAGAAGTGGACCTCTTTCAGCCAGCTCCTGAGAAGCTTGAATGGGAAGCAGAAATGTATAATAGCTAACGCACGGGCTCACGGTGGTGTGTGTCTGATACCCCAATGGCCTTGTGGGACGCATTGCTGATTATGCAACAGGAGTGTGGATGGGGGGGTGTAAGGATTGTTTTCAGTTTGGGTTTGGCTTTGAAAACAAACTTGGGGTTGAGGGCAAACATCTGATTTAGCGAGGGTGCTGATAATCCGACCCGGGTTCGGCCATTATTTAAAACTCTTTTAACCCGTTATAGCCAGGAACATTCCTGCAGTCTAACAGACAACTTCGCCCCCCCCTTCCCCACCCCCCCTTTTTTCACGAAAATACAGAAAGAAGCACTCTTGTTTTCATATGGTTGCAAGGCTTGCTTAGGTAGCCGTTGAAAATTAGCTGGAATCTGCATGGGATCTAGAAAACGCAAAAAAGAAAAACGTGTTTCACCCGAACGTGCTGAAGTTTAATTCAGCTGCAGCCACGTTCATAAGAGAACAACATGGATCAAATCGGCTCAAGTAAAATTCACCCTAATCAGAGTTATTCCAACTAACTGTACTGGCAGGAAAACAGAAACGTATGTGGGGGGCGACAGCGCAGTATAATGGGTAAGGAGCTTGTCTTGTAACCTAAAGGTCACCATTGTACCCTTGAGCAAGGGTACTTAACCTTCATAGCTTCAGTATATATGTCCAGCTGTAAAAATGGATGCAGTGTAAATGCTGTGTAAAAGTAGTGTAAGGGAGTATAAGGGCCTGTAAATGTGTGTAATGTGCTGGGAGCAGGAGGAGGTGTGAGGCAACACAGATTTGAAGTTTAAATGCTGCAGATTTCTACAGTAACCAGATGGTGAGCATCTGCGTTCTCGCATCTGCTCTCTCTGCTTCCCTGCTACAGGTGTATTCCGGCAGGTGATGAGTGTTTCCTGGGCTGTGCTGCTGTTTAAGGGCATCCAGAAGGAGGCCCTGCCCAGTGACCGAGCATCCACCGCCCGTTTGGGTCAAATCACACATCTTTATTTTTGGCTGGACCGCAACAGCGGGGCCGGCCCTACGAACGCAAATGTCTGTGACTGAGTGATTGAGTTAGTGACTGAGTGAGTGATGAAGTTACACCATTGGTCGGCCGAATTATGAAGTCACACCATTGGTCGGCCGGTCCAGCCATATACTAGGTTTTGACCTGGTCTTGTTTAAGTTTTCGTGAGTATTGAAAAAACCAACATTGATTGATACATTTCTGGATGCTGGGTTTTTTTGGGCATGTCAAAAGTTTTGTAGTTCTTCGGTATCTGGTATTGACCCCAGTGTGGTTATTTCAGAACAGGTCAGAATATTTCACATTCCACAAAAGTACATTTTGATTAGTCAAGCCATTTTTAAAAATGGGAAAAAACAGATCAATTAGGAATGTGGGGGGGGGGGGGGTTACACAACAGAGATGGGAGTTTTGCTTCACCCATAGATAGATGGTTCACAAATTCGATAAGGGGTTGTGGTATCTTGGCTCAAAAGACATAAAACAAAAAAGTACCCCTAACAGTGTATTAGAGCAACAACTTTATGTGTGTGTGTGAGAGAGAGAGGGGAGAGAGAGAGAATGCACATGTGGTGTGTATGTGTGTAGTGAGACAGACTGTGTTTGGCCAATGCACCTCTGTATTATTTAATACGGCATAGTTAAATATAAACTCAATTTAAGCACCCCTTTCTGTTTATGCTATAGTTAAGAGTCACCCCACACATATTTATTAATACCCTGCGCTGATACTGTTACAATTGCATTGGACTATTTATTTGTGTTGATGAACCAATGAAATTGTGGGGAGGGGGTGTGGCTTCCATTGGGTTCCGCCCACAATTTAACCTCAAGGAAGGGGATAGGCCAACAGCGCTCCACAAGCCTCGCCCCCACAACCCCATCCGAATGACACTCTTAAATCTGTTTGTTTAAAAAACCAACCTCTCTCAAACTCAGAAGCTCAGAAATCTAAAATCTGAAATCTCCAGGTACCCGCCGCGACAGAGAAAGAAATACAGCCAAGACCAGGAGTAACATCGGATATTGTATTGAGCACATCAAAACTGAACTCTGAGCATGGATTATGTGTCAAATAATTGCAGAGAAGCGTTTGTTCCTCCCGTACCTTTTTAAAGATGTTCTCTCAGCTGCGATATCAACATTTGACCCTCCAATACCTTTACAGCACAAGCAGAGCACTTCTCTCATCTACCGATGGCAACTCTGATTGTGCTCTTACATGCACAGGAAAACAGAACCAGGTTTAAGTGTTCTACCAGTCAGAACTTTGAATGCAGAGGAAACATGTTCTAATTTTGAGCGACTGGACCACAGTTTACATTAAGAGCCCATCGAAACTGCTATTAAATTTAAAACATTGCAAACAATAAACTAAGCATAACTTATTTTCAAAAGTATTCAGCAAATAGATAGTAAGCAGGTAAAACTTATTAAATAAACCTTCAGTTTAAATAATGCAATTTAGAAATAATTTTAATAGTATACACTTCTGTTCAAATGTTGTTTTAATTATTAAAATATGAAACAGTGATGCCACATAACTGATAGTTATGTAAGCTTGAGTTACTTTCAGACCAAAGTGGTACTTTATCAAGAAACAATATGGAAATCATTAGTTATATACTTATTACATGTTTACTACACATATACTATCTGTGTATTGAGTCTTTCAAAAACAAGTAATGCTCACTGGTAGTTCTTATGTAATTTCATGTTTATTCAACATTATCCAATTGTCTAGAAGGCCCTTAAAATAAAATTCGATGCAGATAAAATCCCAAATAATAATTATTGTTCACCAGAATGAACAGCGTTTGAAGTGCCAGGGTGAACGGTCCCAAAATGTGTAAATGTTCCCAGGTGTACCCAATACGGTGTTTTAGGTTGCAAGGAACAGGGCTGCTGCTGTTCTGCAGTATCAAATCTGGTATAAAAGCAGATCAGTGTACGGGTCACACTGACACTCACTTTCTTGGGTTAACAATGTTGAATAAATCTTTAACTCAAATAGTTATGTTATACAATAATAAATCAATAATAAATGGTAACCATTGGGGGGGGGGGGTGTTTGTTTGGTAGCTATCTCACATGGGAACATTTTTCTGTGACCTCTTTTTTTTGTTTTCTAAGATTACTTGGGGAACTTTCTGGATATTTTCTGAACCAAATGGAAGACGAAGTTGGAACGGACCCCAATGGTTCTGAAATGTACCTGGGCGTGCCACTGCGTGGACTCCTGTATAGTGTTCAGGTATTGGAAGGGAAATCAACATTATACATACACAGCTGAGCCAAACAGGAAAATAAAATAAATGAACATTTGTCACACAAGCCAAGCTCCGTTACATGTTAAACAGACTTGAAAACAACGAGCATATTGTAGAATGTTTCAGTTGGTGTGTTAACTGCATTTACTCTTTTTGTAAATTTAGCATATAGTACCCTCTTTTATACTGTATCCACAGCGGTCACAGAAATTATGAGATACAATAATAATAATAATAATAATAATAATAATAATAACAACAAAAAAACTGCATTTCAGTGTCACAAGCCACAATGCATATGGATATCTTTTTTTACGAGGCTAGTATTTGGTGTAATGCAAAAATAAAAGTATCCAAGTCAAGCTTAACTACGTGATGACAGCACAGAGAAAACTGTACAAAGAAAACAGTCTTTTGGTCCTCTCCATCAGAGAAAGAACATTTGCAGTCCTACTTGTCATTGACTATATGACACACACACAAAAAAAAACGTCTTTCTTCAGAAACTCACCTTCGTAATACAGAACACAGGCTGGGCAATGTTTGCGACCCTTTCTGCAGACATACATGGCTCCTTCAGCAGCAGTAGAAGGCTTATACTAAACCAAAGGCCTTTGATTATCGCGGAAAATAATATG